>NW_007221898.1:0-2047 GCF_000164805.1 Carlito syrichta | reverse complement strand
AAAAATGCATGCCCTTTTAAATGAAATGGAAAGAGATATGGCCAAGGAGAATATGTCAAGAGTGACTTCAGGGTTTCCAGCTTGCACAACTGGACGGATGGTAACATTTGCTGAACAGAAAATATTAGACCAACTACATGTTAATGTTAGGGACTAAAAGTCCATACACTTGTTTTTAGACATAATAAATATAAGCTACTTTTGGGGTATATACAAGATGTCAAGTATCTGTTGTAAATGTAGGCTTAGGGTGCAGAGTAGGATCAGCAAATATAATTAGCTAGTTGACTAATGAAAATAGCTTCAGACATTTAAATTAATTTATTGTAAATATCTGATAATGATAATTTTTGAGACTTTACTAGTGTTGGGGGTACAAAGATGGTTAAAACAATCCTGTCCTCCTAAGAGTTCACAACTTATTCAGAGAGATAGGCATATATGCACAAAATACATAAGTATTTCTTAGCCACACCATAAGTGCAATACTAAAGATATAAACCAAATGCCACGAGGTCATATTGAAGGAAGCAAATAATTCTGTTGAGTGAGTGAACCTGGAGTATACAGATGAGAAAATGTAACAGAAATTCTGGAATTTTAGCTGAGTCTTGCAAAAATATTGAGCAATATCATTCATAATTGTACAGAATGAGTTAATTCTCAGAGGCATTAAACTTCACAGTATACTTGAAATCAGCAAATGGTTCTTTGGAAGAGAAATATAGTGAGGTGAGTGATGCGTTTTTTTGAAATCTCTAATTTCTGGGAATTGGAATCTTTGAAAGTATTATTCATCAATTCCTTTCTTTCCGATAAACTTACATTTTGTAATTCAACCAAATCTCTCATGATAACCAAATTAGCTTGATAAGCTTCTAGACTCAATTATGTCTTTTTGTGTTTGCACTATGTCTTTATAAATATTCTGTGGTTTTAGGAGACTTGATTACATCTGACAAAAAATGCTTGTGTAATGTTTTAGGAGACTTCTTATTATAGTGATGATTTCCAAAAGGAAATCCGTGTACTCTCGATAACATGAAATATGTAGGTGTGCATTCAAAGGATGGTTTCAGAACTAATTGCTCCCTGATAAGAACAAGGTAATTCTACAGCTGTTGTGTGAGACTTGAAATTGTCTCTGAGTTTCTACTCAAAGTATAGCAAGCAAAGCCTTTTACTTGGTGTTTTGAATGCTAAGAAATGAAAGATGCTTGAAGAACACTGAGGCTGAAAGCTCAGGTAACGTACTCCATCAGAGTGCCAGAGACGATGAAGATCAAAATGCAAGTAGATTAAGAAACACCAAAGGGACAGCATGAAAGCAGCACGGCAAACTCTGAATACAAACGAAAAGCATCTTCACCTTCACAATAAATCACCCAGAGGAATGCAGATTAAAAATAAAAAGTCCAACACAACCTTCTGCTAAAACATAACCTAAAAATCTAATTGCTACTAATCTTATCTCCAAATACGGCTGAAATAATGATGTATGTGGTTGGTCATTGCACAGGAATTTAATGATTGCTAATAAGTGACATTTAAAAAAATCATTTTCTTCCTTGAAACTTAAGAAAATGATAAAGACTAGATGTTACATAAGTGAGGTCTCTCCGGGAAAAAGCTGAATAATTAGGAAGTAAAAGGATAGCACTGCAGGTTCTTAAAAGGTTAGAGACTATTAAAATTGACATATCACCAGTTCCAAGCATCATATGTTTAAAAAAAAATTGTAAGGAAGTGAGAATGGAAATTAAAGAAACTTTAGATGATACTTTCTGCCTAAGTGTACTTAATTCAGAAAATATCCTAAGGGACTAGGGATGGTGGTAATATAATGCTTACATTTAACTGACTCAGAGCAAAATGTGAGTGCACAGCAGGAAGGGATGGGGAGACTGTGAATCCTGCAATGATTTACATGGTTATATGAAAGGACCATAGAGGAGCTATGGCATTCTGAAGAAGGCTTGGCTACTGAACGGTTTAGATAACCTGTCCTGCCTCTAGTTTCTGAGTCTGCAATAGTCAACCCAATTTC
>NW_007221897.1:0-781 GCF_000164805.1 Carlito syrichta | reverse complement strand
AAATGCAAGTAGATTAAGAAACACCAAAGGGACAGCATGAAAGCAGCACGGCAAACTCTGAATACAAACGAAAAGCATCTTCACCTTCACAATAAATCACCCAGAGGAATGCAGATTAAAAATAAAAAGTCCAACACAACCTTCTGCTAAAACATAACCTAAAAATCTAATTGCTACTAATCTTATCTCCAAATACGGCTGAAATAATGATGTATGTGGTTGGTCATTGCACAGGAATTTAATGATTGCTAATAAGTGACATTTAAAAAAATCATTTTCTTCCTTGAAACTTAAGAAAATGATAAAGACTAGATGTTACATAAGTGAGGTCTCTCCGGGAAAAAGCTGAATAATTAGGAAGTAAAAGGATAGCACTGCAGGTTCTTAAAAGGTTAGAGACTATTAAAATTGACATATCACCAGTTCCAAGCATCATATGTTTAAAAAAAAATTGTAAGGAAGTGAGAATGGAAATTAAAGAAACTTTAGATGATACTTTCTGCCTAAGTGTACTTAATTCAGAAAATATCCTAAGGGACTAGGGATGGTGGTAATATAATGCTTACATTTAACTGACTCAGAGCAAAATGTGAGTGCACAGCAGGAAGGGATGGGGAGACTGTGAATCCTGCAATGATTTACATGGTTATATGAAAGGACCATAGAGGAGCTATGGCATTCTGAAGAAGGCTTGGCTACTGAACGGTTTAGATAACCTGTCCTGCCTCTAGTTTCTGAGTCTGCAATAGTCAACCCAATTTCCCTGAAACACTGAACGCTT
>NW_007221896.1:0-2047 GCF_000164805.1 Carlito syrichta | reverse complement strand
ATGGTAACATTTGCTGAACAGAAAATATTAGACCAACTACATGTTAATGTTAGGGACTAAAAGTCCATACACTTGTTTTTAGACATAATAAATATAAGCTACTTTTGGGGTATATACAAGATGTCAAGTATCTGTTGTAAATGTAGGCTTAGGGTGCAGAGTAGGATCAGCAAATATAATTAGCTAGTTGACTAATGAAAATAGCTTCAGACATTTAAATTAATTTATTGTAAATATCTGATAATGATAATTTTTGAGACTTTACTAGTGTTGGGGGTACAAAGATGGTTAAAACAATCCTGTCCTCCTAAGAGTTCACAACTTATTCAGAGAGATAGGCATATATGCACAAAATACATAAGTATTTCTTAGCCACACCATAAGTGCAATACTAAAGATATAAACCAAATGCCACGAGGTCATATTGAAGGAAGCAAATAATTCTGTTGAGTGAGTGAACCTGGAGTATACAGATGAGAAAATGTAACAGAAATTCTGGAATTTTAGCTGAGTCTTGCAAAAATATTGAGCAATATCATTCATAATTGTACAGAATGAGTTAATTCTCAGAGGCATTAAACTTCACAGTATACTTGAAATCAGCAAATGGTTCTTTGGAAGAGAAATATAGTGAGGTGAGTGATGCGTTTTTTTGAAATCTCTAATTTCTGGGAATTGGAATCTTTGAAAGTATTATTCATCAATTCCTTTCTTTCCGATAAACTTACATTTTGTAATTCAACCAAATCTCTCATGATAACCAAATTAGCTTGATAAGCTTCTAGACTCAATTATGTCTTTTTGTGTTTGCACTATGTCTTTATAAATATTCTGTGGTTTTAGGAGACTTGATTACATCTGACAAAAAATGCTTGTGTAATGTTTTAGGAGACTTCTTATTATAGTGATGATTTCCAAAAGGAAATCCGTGTACTCTCGATAACATGAAATATGTAGGTGTGCATTCAAAGGATGGTTTCAGAACTAATTGCTCCCTGATAAGAACAAGGTAATTCTACAGCTGTTGTGTGAGACTTGAAATTGTCTCTGAGTTTCTACTCAAAGTATAGCAAGCAAAGCCTTTTACTTGGTGTTTTGAATGCTAAGAAATGAAAGATGCTTGAAGAACACTGAGGCTGAAAGCTCAGGTAACGTACTCCATCAGAGTGCCAGAGACGATGAAGATCAAAATGCAAGTAGATTAAGAAACACCAAAGGGACAGCATGAAAGCAGCACGGCAAACTCTGAATACAAACGAAAAGCATCTTCACCTTCACAATAAATCACCCAGAGGAATGCAGATTAAAAATAAAAAGTCCAACACAACCTTCTGCTAAAACATAACCTAAAAATCTAATTGCTACTAATCTTATCTCCAAATACGGCTGAAATAATGATGTATGTGGTTGGTCATTGCACAGGAATTTAATGATTGCTAATAAGTGACATTTAAAAAAATCATTTTCTTCCTTGAAACTTAAGAAAATGATAAAGACTAGATGTTACATAAGTGAGGTCTCTCCGGGAAAAAGCTGAATAATTAGGAAGTAAAAGGATAGCACTGCAGGTTCTTAAAAGGTTAGAGACTATTAAAATTGACATATCACCAGTTCCAAGCATCATATGTTTAAAAAAAAATTGTAAGGAAGTGAGAATGGAAATTAAAGAAACTTTAGATGATACTTTCTGCCTAAGTGTACTTAATTCAGAAAATATCCTAAGGGACTAGGGATGGTGGTAATATAATGCTTACATTTAACTGACTCAGAGCAAAATGTGAGTGCACAGCAGGAAGGGATGGGGAGACTGTGAATCCTGCAATGATTTACATGGTTATATGAAAGGACCATAGAGGAGCTATGGCATTCTGAAGAAGGCTTGGCTACTGAACGGTTTAGATAACCTGTCCTGCCTCTAGTTTCTGAGTCTGCAATAGTCAACCCAATTTCTCTGAAACACTGAACGCTTAAAAGTATGGTGGGAAAAACCACACTATGTACTTTACTCAATACTGACAGTGTGAATTATATATTAATTGTGTTCACT
>NW_007221895.1:0-709 GCF_000164805.1 Carlito syrichta | reverse complement strand
TTGAGGTCACCTGAATCGAGGGATTGGTACCAATATGCCTTTTGATTCTGGGGAAACATGATTATGGTCATAGATGTTCCTAGGACACAAAAAGATTTGTAGGGAGAGATCCTTGATTACAACTAACAGGAGGACCAGAAAGTTCCTGTGGATCTGTACTGACAGATTTAGCGTATCCACAGTGCAAAGTAGCTGTGAAAAGTGTAGGGACCCTGAAGCCCAGATTGCTGATTAAATCTTATCAAGAGGCCCTGGAGATTCCGGATAATGAAAAATTCTGGAACCGGATATTCTTTTGGTTCTCAGCAAGATGCCCTGATTTTCCCTGTTGATGTGGTTTCCAAACCCTGTATACAAAAAAACAGTTGCCAAAAAGTTTCCTACGGCCGTGGAATGAATGATTCCACGTTAACTTTAAAAATACGTGCTAAACATTTAGCAACTGCAATGCTCTTGTCCCCTCTCAAAATAAAAAGAGACACAGAAGGGGAAGGATTACAGGGTTCACCTTAAGACCAGGGTTACATTAAATCTGGCAATAAGATTCTTTTTGTCCTGGAATCTGGCCTTAGTTGTTCTGAGGAACCTAATGGACTTGGAGTGCCAGATACCCGTTTCCAACTTTCAAGAGGACCAGAATGTTGTTGGATTCCTGAAATGCCCAATACGTAATATCTGCATGCGAAATTGCTCTGAAACATTTGGGGAG
>NW_007221894.1:0-779 GCF_000164805.1 Carlito syrichta | reverse complement strand
TGCAAGAGAGCACAGTGCAAATATTCAAGGAATTTATTCCAATTAGTCTTTATTACCATAATAATTTTAAACTCATTATGTTGGAGAGAGGCCATGAAGAATGGACCAGGGTTCAGGTCACACGGGACCACAACAATGACTGAGAGTAGAGGGTCAGGTTCCCTGGTGAGATCAGAGTGGAGGGGTTCAAAGACAGCTGACCCCAGGTGGCAGATGGACAGTAATCACTGACCCTTGTAATTTATAGTTGGCATTTCTAGTACATATAAATGTGACAATTAAGTACAGAAGCAAAAAAAAAAATTATTTTTCTAAAAGAGAAAGATGAATGCTACCATGCATAAATTAAGGTTGGTCAAATTTCAATTAAAAAAAAATGTTTTCCTAAGGAAAATTTATCACAAGTCTCAAAGTATTATTTTTCTTTATTCATGTGCTTTGAATTTAATCTATATTTGGATGTGGAAAGTGGATTACCTTAATGTTGGCTCTTAAATGGAACATCTACTTCAGAATCAGTCACATGAATAACATTTAAAAAATGAATTTGATGGGATTATTTACTTTGTAACTAAATGTTGTTTAATTCTGTACCTAATTATTAACCTTATTCAAAAGACACAAATCTTAATAATAAATGTTTAAAAACCCAAATTCATAATTCATCTTTCAAAGGCAAAGTTTTGTTACCACTAACATTATCCAGTGAAAATAAACCTAGGTTGCAAAGATAAATCCACAGGTAACACGAGAAAAACAATCTTTGCGTCTCCAGTTTT
>NW_007221893.1:0-742 GCF_000164805.1 Carlito syrichta | reverse complement strand
ACGAAGCATATTTGTACACCTAACCCTAAACTGTACCCCACAATATCAAAATAAAAAATATTGATATTAAAAAAAAGTGGGTCAAAGATATGAATAGACACTTCTCAAAAGATGACATACAAGCAGCCAATGGATATGTGAAAAAAATGCTCAACCTCACTAGTCATCAAAGTAATGCAAATTAAAACCACACTGAGATACCACCTAACTCCAGTCAGGATAGCCATCATCAATAACTCAAAAAATAACAGATGCTGGGAAAAGGGAACACTTCTACACTGTTGGTGGGAGTGTAAACTAGTACAACCTCTGTAGAAAAGGCGATTCCTAAAAGGTCTAAAAATCGACCTTCCATATGACCCCACAATCCTACTACTGGGAATATACCTGGAGGAATTCAAATCACTCTATGAAAAAGATACCTGCACATGTATGTTTGTTGCTACATTGTTCACAATAGCAAAACCAGTGAATCAACTGTGCTGGCCATCAAAATAGGACTGGATTTTAAAAATGTGGTACATATACATGATGGATTATTACACAGCCATAAAGAAGGAAAATATTATGAACTTCGCAGCAATTTGGATGGACTTAGACTCTATAATACTGAGTGATCTATCACAGAAACCAAGAACTATCACATGTTCTCACTCATAAGTGAACCTTGAACAATTATTGTAATACTATAAGATAAGAAATGTCAGTAGTGGGATATTGCGGGGGGGGAGGGTGGGATTGG
>NW_007221892.1:0-1209 GCF_000164805.1 Carlito syrichta | reverse complement strand
AGTCTTAATGCTTTGAATGTATTTATTTTATTAGATTCTCAAAACTCTGTGAGATGGGTTTTATTATCCTCCACAGATAAAAGATGATCTATTATCATCTTACAGATAAAGAAACTGAGGTTTAGAGCAGTGGTTAAACTTACTAAAAAACACAGAACTAACAAATGACAGAGCTAAAATGTGAACTCGGGATGCCTCATTTTAGAAGCTTGGCTTATATGTCTATAAGAATATATATCTAGAGAAAAAAAGATTGAAAAAATTCACCTGAAAGATAATAGAAGTTATGTCTGAGTGATAAAATTATAATACATTTTGTATATTTTCCAAAACTTTGAGAATAAATATTTGTTAACAATAATTAGAAAATGCAATGAATATTTGCTAGGTTTTCAAATCGAATAATCACTTAATAAGGTTTTAAATCTGATTTGATAGGCATTCAAATCAACCAGAGCTCAACTCAACAACTCCTGATAATATGAACTCTACAAAGCATTACACTTCTGTACGTACAGATGAGACCTTTCTAAAATCACAACCCATGAAATCTAATAACTCATGCACAGTCTTTCCTATACAGTCCTCTTTAAGTTCAATAGTCTTGTTACAGATATCATAAAGTGGATTCACTGGAGGAATATAAAATTCATGAAAATTTATTCATTGTTTCATGAAATCAGGAAGAAGAGGAAAAAAGAAACCTCTAAATTATGTTTAGAAACTAAATAAATTGCATCCAGTGAACTAGTATGTATCCAGTTGAAGAACCAGAAAGACCTATAAATAATGACTTATAAAAAGATCTCTATTATTTTCAGGTTAAAAAAACAAGAATAAGAACAATATGAAGAGAAAATATTTATGTTAAATATATATATGTATCTTCAGTATTGTTCAAACCTCTAAATATGTAAACATATGCATATAAGTGAATAGAAAGTGTTCTGAAGATAGGTTACAGAAACCTTATAGTCAAAGGTCATTTGTACATTTCTGCCAAGAAGTGAAACTTGTGTGGGCAAGCACAAGCACAGTGAGGGAGTTTTCATTTTTACTTTACATTGGATTGTTTTAATTCAAGTTTTTTAAAAGATGAATTAAATGCACTCATGTTATGCAATTTTTAAAGAAATATAACAAATAATTTATAGATTCTCATAATACCCATCACTCATAGTCACCATATGTACTATAACCAGTTTGCAT
>NW_007221891.1:0-842 GCF_000164805.1 Carlito syrichta | reverse complement strand
CCCAGACCACCTCTACAAGAAACACTTAAGAAAGTATTGAAGACAGAAAAAAAGGAAAAAAGAACAACATTCTTCACAAGAGTACAGGCAAAAGATTAAAAACACACATGATCCAACTCTAAAACCAAAAGAAAGACAACACACAAACAGGAAGAACAACAACTCTGTAAGAACATTATGATAGAGATCAACTCTTACATTACAATAATTAGTTTGAATGTGAATGGACTAAATGCACCACTGAAAAGACATAGACTGGCAAAATGGATAAAATATCACCAGGCAACAATCTATTGCCTTCAAGAGACTCACCTCACTAGAAAGGACACTCACAGACTCAAAGTAAGAGAATGGGATACAAATTTTCAGGCAAATGGAACACAAAAGAAAGGAGGAGTTGTGATCCTAATCTCAGACAAAACACCCTTTAAGCTATCAAAAATTGAAAAAGATACAGAAGGCCACTACATAATGATAAAAGGTTCAATCCATCAACAAGAAATATCCATCCTAAACATATATGCACCAAACATAGGAGCACCAACTTTCATAAAGCAGCTCCTAGGTAAACTAAAAAAAGATATCGACTCCAATACCATCATAGCTGGGGACTTTGATACCTCACTCACAACCCTAGACAGATCATCAGGACAAAAAATCAGCAATGAGATCCGAAACCTCAATGGGACTCTTGATCAAATGGACTTAATTGATACCTATAGAACCCTCCATCCAAAGACCACAGAATACATATTCTACTCATCACCACATGGAACGTACTCTAAGATCGACCACATACTTGGGCCATAAGTCAAACATAAGCAAATTTTAAAGGACCAAAA
>NW_007221890.1:0-605 GCF_000164805.1 Carlito syrichta | reverse complement strand
CTGGATTCAACAACACATCTCAAAAAATCATCCATCATGACCAATTAGGCTTCATCCCTGGGATGCAAGACTGGTTCAACATTCATAAAACCATAAATGTAATTAAATACATCAACAGATTTCAAAACAAAAACCACATGATCATATCATTAGATGCAGAAAAAGCTTTTGATAAAATCCAGCACCCCTTCTTGATAAAAACCTTCGAACATCTAGGCATACGGGGAACATACCTCAAAATAGTAAAAACCATCTACGAGAAATCCACAGCCAGCATACTTCTAAATGGACAAAAACTGGAACCATTTCCCCTGAAAACGGGAACAAGACAAGGATGCCCACTCTCACCCCTTCTGTTCAATACATTATTGGAAGTCCTGGCTAGAGCAATCAGAGAAGAGAAGGCAATAAGGGGTATTCAAATAGGAAACGAGGAAGTCAAGCTATCTCTCTTTGCAGATGACATATCGTGTACTTTGAAAACCCAAGAGAATCTGTCAAAAACCTCCTTACACTGATAAAGGACTTTGGCAAAGTCTCAGGATATAAAATAAATGTGCAAAAGAAATCACATTTCTTTACACCAATAATAAACAAACAGAAAG
>NW_007221889.1:0-1685 GCF_000164805.1 Carlito syrichta | reverse complement strand
TGCTGGGCTCCAGCGATCCTTCCGCCTCAGCCTTCCAAGTAGCTGAAACTACAGGTGCATTCTACCATGTCCAGTTAATTTTTTATTTATTGTAGAGATGAGGTCTTGCCAGGTTGCCCCAGCTGGTCTTGAACCCACAGGCTCAGGCAATCCACTTGCCTCGGCCTCCCAAATTGCTGGAATGATAGGCTGAGCCACCAAGCCCGGCGGAGCTGTGTGTTTTAAAGTGGAGAATAGACAATAGTGTTCAATGTGGCAATAAAGCTGTGCCAAGTGATCCAGAAACTCCTCTACTGCACTTGTTACTTAGAGGCACCAGTGAGAGTCGTTTCATTGGAATGATCTGGAGAGAATTCAGGCGACAGAGGATTGGTAGAGGATCAGGAATTAAGGATTTGTCATTAAGAAGGGAGGAAGATTGTCTTAGCTTGTTGGGCTACCATGAAACGTATCTTAGCTTGAGTAATTTACAAATAACAGAAATTTATTGCTCACAATTCTAGAGTTGAAAAGTCCAAGATCAAGGTGCCAGCAGATTTGATGTCTGGTGAGGGCTCCTCTCTGCCACCTTCTTTGTATCCTTACAAGGCAGAAGACCCATTGTAGAGCTCTTCAACTTGTCTTATAAGGCCACTAATTAATCCCTACGGGTGCCGCCTTCTAGTATCACTGCGTTGGGGTTAGGTTTCAACATTTGAATTTTGGGAGAAGGATACCAACATTCAAACCATAGAACAGATTTTCATGAATTTTGGATCAAAAGGTGAGGGGGGAGATTGTAGCTACTGAAAGATGTAAATCTAAGGAAGTTTTGTAAAAACAAACAAAAACTGTAAAACAAAGAGGGACAGTTGAGCATGCATGGGGAGATGGAGAAGGGAAGAGGTAGGCGATATCACGGAATCTCAGTGGGGGTGGTCTTCTCTGGTTTTATTATGAACCTGGCTTGTTATTTTTGTATCTACAGACTCATGAGTGAAGCTAACAGTAGAGATGTAATTTATATAAAAGATAGAGACTTGAGGGAGCAAAATCAAACTCACTTATAGGTATGAATTAGTGCATGACTCAGCAAGAGATAGGATGAGGTATACACGTCCTGGCTCTGCACCTGACATAGGCTATAGCTACCTTGATGACATCTTCCTAATTCAGCTTGTGTTTCCATTGCCCTCAGCAGCATCCCGACTGGTTGGAGTTCTTTGTGGTGGAGTGATCTAAACTTTTCTTTCTGAAGAGGTTGATTCCTTGATGGACCTGGAAGTACAAAATTTCTATTGTTCTCTTTGAATGTTACCACTGGATGTCCACCTCTTAGTACTTGAAAACGGTGTGAGACCTCTGAGATCCAGATGCACTTATCCCCTCCATTTTGTATATTTCCAGTTTCCCCTTGATATTCAAGCCCAACCTTCCCAGCCAACATGGTAAGCCCTCTTTTACACCTTTTCTTTTCTAGCGTCACAAGGGACCTAAAGTGGCTGCAGTGATCTCAACCTCCAATTCAGCAGAATCGTTTTTGCATCACCTGGTTGAAACATTCTTTCTGAATACAAAGATTTCTAAACCAGCAGAGCTCGGAGCTGCAGAGTCAGGGAGGGACTTCAGGAGGGGAGTGCACAGTTCACTCCAAATGCCACTTCCATAGTTAGACCCATGCTTCTTGGCTATGAGAGGAACAGCAA
>NW_007221888.1:0-687 GCF_000164805.1 Carlito syrichta | reverse complement strand
CAACCTTCCCAGCCAACATGGTAAGCCCTCTTTTACACCTTTTCTTTTCTAGCGTCACAAGGGACCTAAAGTGGCTGCAGTGATCTCAACCTCCAATTCAGCAGAATCGTTTTTGCATCACCTGGTTGAAACATTCTTTCTGAATACAAAGATTTCTAAACCAGCAGAGCTCGGAGCTGCAGAGTCAGGGAGGGACTTCAGGAGGGGAGTGCACAGTTCACTCCAAATGCCACTTCCATAGTTAGACCCATGCTTCTTGGCTATGAGAGGAACAGCAATTGTTTTCATGATGAAAAAGGTCAGTATCGGAAATGCAGAAAGCCCTGTTCGGCTAGATGAACCACGGGGAGGTGGGTTTCCAGTGGTATCATAGGTTCAGAGCCACCTTCCAAGAATCCCTGATTATTCTAGTTATTTTCTCTCTTACAGAACTTAGATACTTTGGAAAATAGATGAAATTCTCTTGGAGAGGCTTGGGAGAAAATGTATAGTACTCCATATATCTCATCAGTCATACTAGCCTACCTTCTGAGGGGCTCTGGTTCTCTCTGACAGAGATAGGGAACTGTTGACCAACATCTCTCCTCCAGCTAAATTGGTTGCAATGCTAGCTAGAAAGGGGATAGCCAGTTAGAAAACAGGTTTTCCAGACAGCTAGGCAGGCCATGCGGCTATTTGTACTGATGT
>NW_007221887.1:0-783 GCF_000164805.1 Carlito syrichta | reverse complement strand
CCATGCTCTTGAATCCACTCCATTCAGCTCAGAGTCCCAGCTCTACAGACATGGATCTTGTCAAAGTCACATCAACGGTCACTGTAGGTCCTTCTCTCTGGAACAGCTGACCCAGTAAGGAGCACGGTATCCTTCCCTTGCCTTCCAAGCCCACTCCCCACCCTCCCGACATCTTCTGTGGGGCTATGGTAGGATGCCTTGGAGTTCAGGCCAGGCCCTCTCAGACCTCAGACCCTGACATCCTCATTTCACTGCTGGGTTCATTGAGTCTTGCAGGTTTTATAGTTTCTACAAAGGAATGACCCTGGATCAGGAGCTTCCACCTGAGCCTCTCTGGAGCTGCACTCTGTCCTCCTGCTTTCTTGCTGCCATCTGTCCAGCACTGATAACAGTGCCTGGGACACGGAGGCTCCATAAACACTCGCTGTAGGAAAGAATGCATCACCATGTAAAATATGTCAGAGGAAAATGGCCTTTTAGAAGTTAAAACCCGAGATTTTTTAATATAATCACTTGGCATAGATAGCCTCATTAAGAAAAAATGTTTATTCCATGAAACTGTATAGCACTAAAATGAGCACTTCCCAAAATGCAACTAGCAAATGGATCTGACCAGGGAGCTTCAGAATTTTAATTTAGAATGTTCACTGGTGAAAAATTTACTATTGTTATTAAAACAACTTTTAAATTAAGACTTTCAAAACTATAAGTCAATGCTATACACAAACGAGCAAACATATTCACATGTTTAAAGATAAATCTGACTTTCATTTGGCTTCCTAT
>NW_007221886.1:0-1649 GCF_000164805.1 Carlito syrichta | reverse complement strand
TCTCCAGGTAGCACCCAGCACCAACACCCAGAGGTGGGACTGTCCATCCCCACTACCATATGCAAGATGCAGAAAATCCCAGCAGAAGACTGACAACTTCATCATTCACAGGCAAGAGCTCCTCTAAAATGAGGATGCATGAGTAGTCATCATCACAAGTTGGACAAAGCTGAGACCAGTCAATCAGCACTTGTTCCTCCTTGCTGCAGACTGGGGCAGCCCCAAGGCTCAGGGCCTGAGTACTTGGGATCCTACTGGCTTCATTTCTGTCTAAAATGCAAAACTAAGATAATCCTTCAGGTTTCTATTTTTGCAAAGGGTTTGAGTTGTAAACTTTATACTGTAATATTCAGAGAAAGCTGCCCTTTGCTCGGAGGCTTCATATTTTTCTTGAAAAGTCTGAGGGACGAATGCTCAGCGCCAGTCTCGCTTTCCTCCCTTCTCCAGGAGAGGGCTGACTGGGGAAAATGCCACTTGCCTGCCTACTGAGAGTCACACCCACCTTTCTACTCCTGCCTCCTAAATAGAACAAGGCTCAATAACAAGGATCAGGGGGAAAGTGCTTAAACTCACCTGCTTTTTTCTGGTGGGAGGAATGATGTCATAATAGAGCTCTGTGGTAGGAAACTCACAACTGAATGGGACTCATGCTTTCTACCCTAGCTGATCCTTTGTTCTTTCCCTAATTCCCATGCTCTTGAATCCACTCCATTCAGCTCAGAGTCCCAGCTCTACAGACATGGATCTTGTCAAAGTCACATCAACGGTCACTGTAGGTCCTTCTCTCTGGAACAGCTGACCCAGTAAGGAGCACGGTATCCTTCCCTTGCCTTCCAAGCCCACTCCCCACCCTCCCGACATCTTCTGTGGGGCTATGGTAGGATGCCTTGGAGTTCAGGCCAGGCCCTCTCAGACCTCAGACCCTGACATCCTCATTTCACTGCTGGGTTCATTGAGTCTTGCAGGTTTTATAGTTTCTACAAAGGAATGACCCTGGATCAGGAGCTTCCACCTGAGCCTCTCTGGAGCTGCACTCTGTCCTCCTGCTTTCTTGCTGCCATCTGTCCAGCACTGATAACAGTGCCTGGGACACGGAGGCTCCATAAACACTCGCTGTAGGAAAGAATGCATCACCATGTAAAATATGTCAGAGGAAAATGGCCTTTTAGAAGTTAAAACCCGAGATTTTTTAATATAATCACTTGGCATAGATAGCCTCATTAAGAAAAATGTTTATTCCATGAAACTGTATAGCACTAAAATGAGCACTTCCCAAAATGCAACTAGCAAATGGATCTGACCAGGGAGCTTCAGAATTTTAATTTAGAATGTTCACTGGTGAAAAATTTACTATTGTTATTAAAACAACTTTTAAATTAAGACTTTCAAAACTATAAGTCAATGCTATACACAAACGAGCAAACATATTCACATGTTTAAAGATAAAATCTGACTTTCATTTGGCTTCCTATTAGAAAAATACTCACATACGCTGCTTGCTTTCAGCAACTGCAGCCATGTGGAACCCATGACCACATTGTGCCTCAAAGGTGGATCATGCTGAGAACAACACTGCTCCTTTTGGGACAAATGTGGAACTGGAGCTCCCAGCCTTGTGGGGCTCTCCAACACCCAAATAGGGAGGACAG
>NW_007221885.1:0-1291 GCF_000164805.1 Carlito syrichta | reverse complement strand
GCTTTCTTCCAACCCAACACTGAAATGATCCTGGCTAATGCCACCAGTCCCCTAAAGGTGAAATTTGATGGTCACTTCTCAGTTCTTATCACAGTCCACGTAACACCCATGACCAACCATCCTCCACCCTCTCTGGTTATCCTTGTGCACCTCTGATGGTTCAGCTTTAATTTTTCAGGGGGCTCCCACATCCCCACAAAGGGCACACTCTGGGACCTGGTCTCAGTTCTCACCATCACTCCCTGGGCTTTTCCAAGACAAGTATGCCCACTGTCTCTGCCGACCCTCCAAACTATCACCAGCCCAGGCCAATCCTCAGGACTTTAGCAGACACCTGACTGCAGATGTGCCCTGTGACCATCTCATGGGAACTCATACTCAGCGACATCCAAATGTGAAGCCATCTCAGTCCACTGTCCCTGTGCATCCTTCTCCCTTGTGGCTAACCAACCAGGACAGGTCCACGTTACTCTCCCCACTGTGCTGCCATGAAGTCACCCACTCAGGCCTGCCCAATGTCCCTCTTCAGTGGCAACTCCCATTGTCCAGTGCAGCCTCCCTGCTGGGCACTTCCTCCTGACTGGGCTCCTTCCCTTTGAGTTTCCCCTCACCAAATGCATCCTTCAGATAAAGGCCTGTGATCACTTAAAACTCAAATCTAACTACATCCCTGTCATGCTTAAAATCCTTCAGCAGTTCTTCAGTACTTTCACAACAAAATCAAAACGTCCTAACCAAGGTGCAAGCCCCTTCCTCGGGCAGTCCCTTCCTACCTCTCCAGCCAGCACCTGACCCTCCCTCCATGACAACACTGCCAGTGTGTGGTCTCCACCCACCCCCAACTTCCCTTGTTTGCAACTGCATTACAAGTCAGTTATCAACAAAGATCTTCCTGAGAACAATTCCATCTCCCAGCTGATTAGATGGTTCTGTGTGCTTCCATAGTACCCAGGAGTAACACTGAGGAGCCACTAAACACATTTTATTGCAATTAACGACCTACATTGGTTTAACGTCCCTCACTCCCACCCACAAGACTGTGGGAGCCTTGTCTTTCATACCTTCATAACACTAATCCTTAAGACAGCATGTACTCCAGAAATACTTGCTGACTGACCTGAACTGCTGCTTGGTGTGTCTAGAGAGGATCAGCCCCTTGGGCAGAAGCAAGGGCTCTCACTACTCTTTCTGGCTGCAAGCTGTCAGGCAGATTACCCTAACACCAGAACACATATGCAACCAAAGCAGATGCTGTATCCTCAGAATTGCCACCTGGATTACTTCAGTCTCC
>NW_007221884.1:0-704 GCF_000164805.1 Carlito syrichta | reverse complement strand
GGAGCTTTGACCAAAAAGTTGCTGCCCAACTTTCAAGGTGTCTAACACTCTGTTGTTTCCCAGGACAATAAGGCAGCCCTAGTGGGGTTGTGACTTCACTGTGCACATGCATAGCCTATGTTCCTGCCCACTGTCCACTTTCCCTCCATCTCCTGTGTTTCCTGATCCCTGTTTCCATCTCCCAGACTCTGGCCTTGGCTGCCCTAATACAGAACCCATGTCCATTTCTTCCCTGCTTTGGACAACTCCCAAGGACATATCCTCCCTAACCACATGAGTCTATGGTGACCTGTGTGTTCCACCGCCCTTCATCTCTGCTACCTTCTCAAGGTTTAACTTCTACCCTGTATCTTTATGGTGAATTCCAGTCTGTCTCTGGGTCCTCTAAGACAACCCTGTTTTGTTGTCATTCACATCTCTATATGAGACATGCTGCATCTTCCTAAGTTTGACTCCACCTCCTCTAGTGGATTATATGTTTTCCCTTTCCTCCATCATTTTGACACATTGCATGTAAACGTCTAAAACAGTAACATGAATATTCCATACAATTCATAAATCCACTTCAGTATTCAACAGTGAAATAATATTAAGTTAATTTTATTCTGAAACAATAACATGGATCTCAGGGAACTTATGATCTTATTGGAAAAACAAAACGTACCTCATCAATGACTCTGAAAGAAAAACTCCACTTAGTAGCA
>NW_007221883.1:0-4872 GCF_000164805.1 Carlito syrichta | reverse complement strand
AGTGCTGCATTGACTTGCCCTCTCCCTAAAGGGAGCCCAAGTGACTTGTCCCACTCTGTGTTGGATGTCTCAGTAACTGAACCTGCCCCATAATGAATGACCCGTGAATCACTTTCCTTAATGACAGATTCCCCAGTTACTAGTTGTCATCTGTGATGGTTGTCCCATTACCCAGCTTTCTTCTATGATGAGTGACACAGTGACTTGCCTTTTTCTGTGATGGGTATCTCAGTGACAGGTTCTCCTCGATAATGAGTGCCTTAATGACCAGCACTCCTTCACTCTACAAAATGGTTGCCCCATTAACTGGTCCTCCTTTGCAATCTGTGCCCCATTGAGTGTCCCTGCTTAGTGATGGGTGCCTCAAGGAGCAAAACTCCTCAGTGATTTGTGTGAAGGTGACTGGCCATCGACTGTTATGGATGCCCCAGTGATTAGCCCTCATTTGTGCTCAGTGCCTCACTTACTGGGCCTCCTCTATGATCTATGCCTCAGTGATTGTATTTCCTCCATAATGGGTGACCCAGTAACTAGTCCTACTCTGTGATCGATGTTCCAATAACTGATCATTTTCTGTGATGAGTGCCCCACTAACATACTCTATTCAGTGATGGGATTCCACCGAGAAGGTGATATATCTATAATGTTTGCCACAATGAACAGACCTCCTCTGTGATGGATACCCGAGTGACTGAACAATCTCTGTGATAGCCAGTAACTGATCATACACTGGGTGTTCCAGTGACTAGCTTTCCTTTGTGATTGGTGCCCCAGCGAATATTCCTTCTCTATAATTGAGGCTCCATTGACTAACCCTACTTTGTGTTGAATATCCCAGTGACTGACCCACCTCTGTGATGGATACCCCAGTTACTGACTCTCCTTCATAATGGAGACCCAGTGACTGGTGCTCTTCCATGATGGGTGCCATAATGACAAGTTATCAATGCGATAGGTATCCTAGTGGCTAAACCTCTGTGATGCATGCCTTTGTGATCAGCCCTCTTCTCTAATGGGTGCAACAGTGACTGGCCCTGTTCTGTGATGGGTGTCCCACTAAGTGCCCTTATCTGAGAAGTGTGCCAGTGACTGGCCCTGCTTTGTGATGTGTGACCCAATTACAAGTCATCTTCTGTGATGGGTGCCTAATTGTCTGTGTCTCCTCTATGTTTAATGCCTCATTGATCCTCCTCTGTGAAAAGTGATCCAGTGACTGGTTCTTTGTTATAGGAGTTGCAGTGACTGGTCCTCATCTGTGATGGGTACCCCAGAGACAGCCCCTTCTATATGATCAATGCCCCATGTTTTGGCCTCCTTCTAATAGGTACCACAGTACCTTCTGTGATGAGTGTCTCATTGCCCGGCCCTACTCTGTGATAAGTGTGTCAAAGACTTTGTCTCCTCTTTGTTGGCTGCTCAGGTGACTTGCTTTCCTCTGCGATGGGTGTTACAGGCACTGGTTCTCTACCATATGGAGATACCAGTATCAGGGCCTCCTCTATGATTAATAAGAAAATGACTGGCCCTTCTCTGTGATTGGAGCCACAGTGAACAACACTCTTCTCTGATGTATGCCCTAGTAATTGAGTCTCCTCAGTAATGGGTGCCTCAGTGACTGGCCTCTTATTTCATAGTCATCTCAGTGGCTGAGTCTCCTCTGAGATGAATGTCTCAGTGACTTTCCCTCTTCTCTGATGGATGCCCCAGTTTCTTGCTCGTGTCTTTGATGAGTTCCCTAGTTAGCAGCCCTTCTCTCTGATAGGTGCCCAAGTGTCTGACTCGCTTCTGCGATTAGTTCCCTAGTTACTAGCTATACCCTTTGATAGTTGCCCCAATGGCAGGTCTTCTTCTGTGATCAGTGCTCCAGTGACTGACTTTTGTCCTATTGGATGCCCCCGTGACTGGGCCTCCCCTGTGTTAGGTCCCTCAGTGACTGGTCCTCCTTTGTGATCAATACTCCAGTAACTGTGCCACCAAATACCTGCCCTAGTGAATGGCCCTCCACTGGGAAGGATGGCCTCAGTGACTGGCCCTCCTTTGAGATGAGTGCCTCCGTGACTGGCTCATTATGTGATTGTTGATCCAGTGACTTGCCCTCTTCCTAATGTGTGCTCCAGTGACTGGCACTATACTTGGATGGGTGCCTCAGTGACAATCCCAAATCTGTGATGGATGCCTCAGTAACTGGAACTCCTTTAGGATGGGTGCTTGAGTGTCTTGTCTTCCTCTGTGATGCATGCCTCAGTGACTAGCACTCTACTGTGATGGTGCCCAAGTGATTACTCCATCTCTGTGATGGATGCCCAAGTTTCTAGCCCTATTCTCTTATTGATGCCACAGTGATTGCATCACCTCTGTGATATCTGTCTACTGGCTCTCCTCTCTTATTGGTGTCCCAGTAAGTAGGCTGTATCTGTAATTGGTGCCCCAGTGACTGGCCCTACTTTATAATGGGTGCCCCATGATTTTGATACTTCTGTGATAAGTTCCCTAGTGACTGACTCTCTTCTGTATTTAATTTCCAGGTGACTGCCCTTCTTTTGTGCTTCAAGCCCCCATGACTCTTCCTACTGTATAGTGATTACACTAGTATATAGCCCTGCTCAATCATGGGAGCTCCAGTGACTTGATCTCTATTATGCATGCCCTAGTACTGGTCCTCCTCTGTAATGGGTGTCCCAGTCACTGGCCCTCCTCTGGATTGGTGGCTCAGTGATTGGTCTTCTTCTGAGATGGTGATGCTGCCCCAGTGACTTGGTCTTCTATCATATGGGTGCCCCAGAGAATATTCCTTCTCTATAATTGGTGCTCCAGTAAGTAGGAATGACTGACTCTCCTGTGATAATACCCCAATGATGATTTCTCCTCTGGGATGGGTTCCCCTGTTAGAGCCCCAGTGACTGCCTCTCCTCTGTAATGGTTGTCCCAGTGATCCTGTCTGATGGATCCACAATAAGTACACTTCTGTGATGGGTGTCCCAGTGCCTGTATCTCCTATATAATATGTGCTTCAGTGGCTGCTAGTTCTTTGTGATGGGTGACTCAATGAGTGGACCTAATCTGTGAAGGGAGCCCCACTGACTGGTTCTTCCTTGTAATTGGTGTGCCAGTGACTGTCCCTTCTTCATAATGGGTGCTCCATTGACCAACCCACCATTTTGATGGGTGTTTCAGTGACTTGGCCTCCTCCATCATGTGTGCTACAGTGACAGATCTATCCTGTGATTGATGCCTCATGACTGTTCTGCATATATGATGAGTTTGCCATTGCCTCTGCTATGGGTGTTACAGAGACTTGACCTCCAGTGACTGGCCTCCTCTGTGATTGGCACTGGGGTGATTAGCCCTCTTCTGTGATGGGTGTCCTAGTAACTGACCCTTCTGAAAAATAGGTGTCCCAGTGTCTAGTCGTCCTTGCTGAAGGATGCCCCATTTCTGGGCCTCCTCCATAATTGGTTTCCTAGTGACTTGGTCTCCTCTATCATAGGTGATTCATTGCCTGGGACTCCTGTGTTTGGTGCCCCAGTGATTAGCTCTCCTCCAAATTGGGTGCCTGAGTGACTAGCCCTCCTCTTTGTTGTATGTTCCAGTAAGTGGGCCTCCTCCATGATTGGTGTCCCAGTGACTACCCTTCCTCTGTGATAAGTACCCAAGTGACTGGTTCGCCTCTGTGATGAGTGTACCAGAAACTGGATCTCCTCTGCGATATATGCTCCAATACTGGGCCTTCTTACAATAAGTGCCCCAGTGCCTGGCCCTTCTTTGTTATTGGTGCCCTAGAAATTGGGTCTCCTGTGTGAAAAATGTCTTAGTGACTGATCTTTATCTGTGAGAGGTGCCCCAGTGACCAGTTTGCCTCTGTGATTGCTTCCCCAGTGACTGGGTCTCCTACATACCATGTGCCTCACTGGCTAGTTCTACTACATTTTGGGAGCCCCACTGACCGTAACTGCTCAGTGATTTATTTACCACTGAATGTACATCCTCCATAATTGATGCCCTAGTAACTAGCTCTCTACAGTGATGGGATTCCCATTAATTTGTTCTCCTCCATATTGGATGCTGCAGTTACAAGACCCACTTTATGTGGCATGTCACAGTGATTGGCCCTCTTTATTGAGGGGTGACCCTCTAATTTTTCCTTCTCTCTGATGGTTGTCCAAGTGACCGGTCTTCCTTCATAACGCATGTCCCAGTGACTGGTCCTTCTTTGTTATAATTGCCACAGTGTCTGGCATTTCTCTCTGTGCAGGTCCCAGTGACTAGCATTCCTTTGTGAGGTGTAACTCTATGACTGGCCAACCACTGTAATGGGTGTCCCAATGACTTGTTCTCCTCTGTTATGGGAATCACAATGAGTGGTACACTTCTGTGATAACTGTCCCAATGAATGGCCCTCTTCTGTGATGGACTACTCCTCTGTAATGGGTGCCCCAGTGACTGGGTCTCCTCTATGATCATAGAGGCCCCAGTCTCTGTCAGTCACCTGTGATGGGTGCTGCAATGACTATCTCTCCTCTGGTGTCTCATTTACTGGGACTTAACTTAATCAGTGCTACAGTGACTAGCTGTCTTCTGTAATCAGTGCCCAAGGGACTAACTCTCTTTTGTGAAAGTTTCCCCAGTGACTTGGCTTCTCTCTGTTGTTTGCCCCAATGGCTGCCCATCCAATGTTATGGGTGCCCCAGTGTCCAGTGACTGACTCTCTTATGTAATTGGTGTACCCGTGACTGGCCCTCAGTGAAAGGTTCCCCAGTGACTTGGCTTCTCTCTGCTGTGTGCTCCAATTACTGTTCAACCAATTTTGCGGTGCTCCACTGTTTTACTTTCCTTTGTGAAGTGTTTCCCAGATACAGGCTTTCCTCTATGATG
>NW_007221882.1:0-7083 GCF_000164805.1 Carlito syrichta | reverse complement strand
TCAGTGCCCAAGGGACTAACTCTCTTTTGTAAAGTTTCCCCAGTGACTTGGCTTCTCTCTGTTGTTTGCCCCAATGGCTGCCCATCCAATGTTATGGATGCCCCAGTGTCCAGTGACTGACTCTCTTATGTAATTGGTGTACCCGTGACTGGCCCTCAGTGAAAGGTTCCCCAGTGACTTGGCTTCTCTCTGCTGTGTGCTCCAATTACTGTTCAACCGATTTTGCGATGCTCCACTGTTTTACTTTCCTTTGTGAAGTGTTTCCCAGATACAGGCTTTCCTCTATGATGAGTGTCGCACTCACAGTGTCTCTTCTCTGATAGATTTACCAGTGTTAAGCTTTTTTCTGTGATAGATGCTCCAGTGACTAGTCCTCCTTATAATAAATGTCTGAGTGACTGGTCCTCCTCTGCAATAGGAGAATCAGTGAATGGGCCCTCTCCATAATGTATTTCCCAGTGACCAGTCCACCTCTATAATGGATATTTTAGTGACTGGCCCTCCTCCTATATGAGTGCCCCAGTGACTCACCTTCCTCTTTAGTGGTGTCCTAATGACTGGCCCTTCTCTGTGATACATGACCCAGTGAAATGCACTCCTCTGTGATCAGAACCCCAGTGATTGATCTTACTTGCAATGGGTGACCCTCCTGTGTCTGGCCCCACTTTGTGATAGGTATCCCAATGACTGGGCCTCTTCCATAGCGTGTACCCCAATTACTGTGTCACCCTTGTGTTTGGTGCCCCAGTCACTGGCCTTCATATATGATTGGTGTCTCATTGATTAGCACTCCTATATGATTGTTGTCATGATGCCTGGTCCTCCTTAAAAATTGTTGACGAAGTGTCTGGTTCTCTTATTTGATTGGTTCACCAATGACTGGCCATTATCTGTGATGGGTGCTGCAGAGACTGGTCCTCTTCTGTGATAGGTGTCCCAGCAACTGTGCCTCTTCCAGTATGAGTGTCTCAATGGCTAGCCTTCCTCTGTGATTGGTTTCCCAGTAAAAGGAACCCCTCTATAATGGGTGCCCCAGGGACTGAACTTAATCTGTGATGGGTGTCTCAGTGATTGACCTTCCTTCATATTGAGACCATTGACTGGGCAGCCTCTGTGATTTGTGAACCAGACAAGCCCTCCTGCCAATAGGGTCCCCATTGACTAGACTGTCTCAGTCATATGTGTTCCAGTAACTGGATCTTCTCCATAATTGCTATCTCAGTCAATAGACCTCCTCTTTGTTGGGTACCCTAGTGACTGACTCCTTCCTCAGATGGGTGTCCCGGTGACTGGCTCTCCTAGGTGATAGATGCCCCAGTGATTGGGCCTCCTCCATAATTGTTCAACTGACTAGACTGCTTCTGTTATGTTGCCCCTGTGTCTGGTTTCTTGTGTGATAGATGTCCCAGTGTCAAGCACTCCTCTGATATAGATGTTCTATTGTGTTGACCTCCTCTACAATGATTCCTCCAGGGACTAGACCTCCTCTCTTATGGGTGTCCCACTAATTAGGACTCCTCCACATTGGGTTCCCAATGTATGGTACTCCTCTTTGTTGAGTTCCCAAGTGACTGGTCCTCCTCTGTGATAAATGCTTATGATTTCTCATCTTCTGTGATGGGTATCACACTGACTTTGCCTCCTTTGTGTTGGTTGACCCAGTTACTAGACCTCCTCTATGACTGGAGCCTCAGTGACTGAGCCCCTCCAATGATTGACCTTCCATCGTGATGGTTGCCTCAGATATTGACCCTTGTCTGTGAAGCGTGCTTCAGTGACTGTCTTTCATTTGTGTTGGCTGCCCCAATAACTGGTCCTCCTATGTGATGGATGCCCCAGTAACTATCTTCTGTGATTGTTGTCTATTTGACTGTATCTCCTTTCTTATTGATGTCCCATCAAGTAAACTTCTTCTGTGATCGGTGCCCCAGTGCCTCACCCTCCTCTACTATTGATGTCCCAGTGGTTGGCAATCCTCTGTAATGGATGCCTCAATAACTGGCCCTTTTCTGTAATAGGTGCACCAGTGACTAGTCTTCTTCTATGAACAGTGCCCCATTAACTGACTTTCATTCATAATAAATGTGTTAGTGACTTGCTGTCTCCTCTTTAATGGGTGGCACAATGTCTGGCTCCCTCTGCGATGTATGAAGTGGTTCCCCCAGGGTCTGGCCTTCCTTCATAAAGGGTTCCCAGTGACTGACTCTCCTCGTTTATGAGTAACCCAGAGACTGGTATTTCTCTGTGATTAGTACCCCAGTGAATGATGCACCTCCATAATGGCTGCCCCAACGACTAGCCCTCCATTGTGAAGGGTGTTCACAGAACTAACCATCCTGTGTGGTGAGTGCATTAGTGACTGCTCCTTCTCCATAATGGATGTCCAGGTGACTACTTCTGTGATTTGTATTCCAGTGACTGACTCTCTTCTGTGATGGGTGCCACAATGACTGCCCCTGATCCCTTGGGTTCCTACATGACTTCCCCCCTCCATGGCAGGTTCACTAATGACTGGCCGTCCTGTGTGATGGGAGCCCTAGTGACTCGCCCTCACTTGTGAAGGCTGTCTCAGTGACAAGTCCTCCTCCATAATTGCTGACCCTTTGACTTGCCCAATTCTGTGATGGGTTAACAGAGACTGGTCCTCCTACAAAATGGGTGTCCCAGTTACACGTCCTTCTCTGTGATGGGTGCCCAAGTGACTGACATTCCTCTGCTAATGGTGTCCTAGTGACTTGCTATCTTTCATTATGGGTGTCCAAGTGACTCAGACTGTTCTGTGATTGGTTCCCAGAAACTGAAATCCCTCTATAATTGTTTATCCACTGACTAGCCCTCTTCTGTGATGGGTGTTCCACTTACTGAGACTCTTACTTTCTGGGCCCTCCATCGTGATGGTTGCCTCAGATATTGACCCTTGTCTGTGAAGCGTGCTTCAGTGACTGTCTTTCATTTGTGGTGGCTGCCCTAATAACTGGTCCTCCTATGTGATGGATGCCCCAGTGACTATCTTTTCTGACTGTTGTCTAATTGACTGTATCTCATTTTTTATTGATGTCCCATCAAGTGGGCCAATTGTGATAGATGTCCCAGTGACTGGGTCTCCTCCATAATGTCCCAGTGAATGGGCCATCCCTGTGATAGAAGCCCCAGTGACTGATCTACATATATGATGATGGCCCCAGAGACTAACCCTCTCCTGTGATGAGAGTGCCAATAACCAATCCTCCTCCATAGTGGGTGCCCAAGTGATTGTTCCTCCTCTGTGATTGGTGTACCAATAACTAGCCATCATCTGTGATGGGTGCCTTGGTGATTATCCATCTTCTGTAATATGTGTCCTGGTAACTGGGTCTCCTCCATAATGTGTATCCCAGTAACTAGTATTTCTCTGTGATGGGTACCTCAGTTTCTGGGGCTTCCCATAATGGGTGCCCCGGTTAGGAGCCCTCTTCTTCAAGGGTGACCTAGTGACTGGTCTTCATTTGTAATAGGTGATCCATTGACTTGGTTCCCTCTGTTACAGTGCCCAGTGACTGGTCATCCATCATAATGAGTTCCCCAGTGACTAGTCCTCCTCTCTGATGGGTGTTCCATCACAGTAATTGGGCCTCCTCCTTAATTGGTGTCCCAGCATCTAGCTCTATTCTGAGATGGGTGTCACAATGACTGGTCCTTCTTTGTGTTGGGTGCCTTAGTGACTGGTCTTCCTGTGTGATAAGTTCTTCAGTGATAGTGCCTCCACTGTGATAGGTGCCCCAGTTACTAGCACACATTTGTAATGGGTACCAACGACTGACTTTTTTCCAAAATGAATGCCTCAGTTGCTCACCCTCGTCAGTTACGACTGCAACACTAACTGGTCTTCCTTTATAATCAGGCCCCCAATGATCGTCCATTCTCCATTATGTTTGCCCCAGTGATAGGGCATGCTCTGTGATTAATGTTTAATGACTAGCCCTCCTCTGTCATAGGTGTTTCATTTACTGGGTCTCCTTCATAATGATTACACCATTGACTGACCTTCTTTTGTGATGGGTGTCTCAGGAACTGGGCCTCCTCCATAATGTGTGCTCCAGTGAATGGGTCTTCCCTGTGATTGGTGCCCCAGTAACATCATATATGATGTGTGCCCCAGTGACTAGTCCCAGTAACTGGGTCTCCTCCATAATGTGCATCCTAGTGACAGGGTCTTCATTTTGATTAGTGTCCCAGTGACTGGGCTTCATATATGATGGGTGCCCCAGTGATTAGCACTTCTCTGCAACGAATGCCACAGTGACTTGACATTCTCTATTATGGGTTCCCCAGTAGCAAGTTTTCCTCTATTTTTGGTGCCACATTAACTGGCCATCCTCCATGATGAATGTCTCAATTTCTGAACTTCTACCATAATATGTTCCTCAGTGACCGGCCTTCCTATGTGATAGATGCTTCAGTGACTTGGCCTCCTCCATAATAGGTGCTCCATTTATTGGAACAACTCTGTAAATAATAGTACAGTGATTGGACCTCCTCGAGATTGGGTGCCCCAGTATCTAGCCCTTCTCCAGTAACTGAACCTCCTCCATAATTTGTGTTCCCTTCATTAGCTCTCCTCTGTGATTGGTGCCCCATGACTGCCTTTACTTTTTGATGGGTGTCCCAGTGACCTCTTCTCCTTCCATTGACTTGTTTCTCCAGTGTTAGGCCTCCTCTATAATGGTTTTCCCAGGGACTAACCCTCCTTTGTGATGGGTGCCCTATGGATTAGCGACAGAGTGAGACTCCAACTAAAAAAAAAAGTCCTAGGTACTTATCCTCTTCGGTAATGGATTCCCAAGTGACTATATTTCCTCTGTGATTGCTGCCCCCAGTGACTGGATCTCCAACATATTGGGTAACTCAGTGACTATCCCTCCTTGATTCCCGGTGCCCAGTGATTGTAATTCCTCAGTGATTTGTTCCCAGTGATAAGCCATCTTTCATTTTGGGTGCCGTATTGTTTAGCACTCCTCCGTGATGAATATCCCAGTACTTGGTTTCCTTCATTCGTTTGGTCCCCATAACCAACACTTCTTTGTAACGGATGTCTTAGTGACTGGTCAACCTTAGTGATGGGTGCCCCAGTGACTGACCATCCTTTGTAACAATTGTCCCAGTGACTGGCCTCTTCCATAATTGCCTGCCCTGGTGTCTGACACTCCTCTGTTTTCAGTGCTATAGTGACTAGTCCTCATTTTTGTGTGTCCAAGCATCTTGTCTTTCTCTATAATGTGTAACCCTGTGATTATCTGGCTTCTGTAATGGGTGCCCCAGTTACTAGGTCACCTCTTTTTTGGGTGCCTCAATGACTAGTCTTCTGTGGCAGATGTCCTACTGACTGACCTTCCTTTGTGATGTGTGCCTCAGTGATTGACTCTCATCTGTGATGGTGCCCGTGTCTAGTTCTCTTATGTGATGGATATCTCAGTGACTACTCAACCTCTTTTGGGGTGCTCCAGTTACAGGGCTTCCTCTGTGTTGGGTGCCCAATGACTAACCCTCATCTTGGACCAATTCCCCAGTTATTGAGCCTCCTTGGTGATGGGTGCTGCAGTGACTGGCCCTCCTCTGAGATCAGTGCCCAAATGATTGCCCACCCTTCAAATGGGTGCCCAGTTTTGGGCCCTTTTCGGGGATTGGTTCCTCATTTATTAGCCCACCTCTGTGATGTGTGATGGGTGCATCAGTGACAGGGTCTCCTTTTTAATGCAAACCTTAGTGTATGGCCCTCCTTGGTGGTGGCTGTCTCAGTGACTGCCACGCCTCTGTAATAGGGTACTCAGTGATTGTGACTCCTTTGTGATTGGTTCACTAGTGACTAGCCCTCCTATGTGAAGGGTACCACACTGCCAGTGCCTTCTTCATGATGACTGTTCCCGTTACTAGGTCTCCTCTTGAATTGGAACCTCAATGACTGAGTCTCTTCTAATGAATGCCCCTTTGACTGGCTGTTTTTTATGTTGATTGTCTCTGTGACAGGCCCTTGTCTGTGATATATGTTCAGTGACTCGCTCGCCTTTGTGAAGACTGCCACAGTGACTAGCTCTTCTCAGTGGTGAGCTTTCCATTGACAGGATCTCCTCTATAATTGGTGCCACAGTGACAGGCCCTTCTACATACTTGGTGCACCAGTGGCTAGACCTCAGCTATAATTGGTTCTTCAGTGACTGGTGCTTACCTGTAGTGGATGTCATGGTGACTTGTTCTCTATGATTTGTGACCCAGTGACTGGCCCTCCTCTCTGATGGTTGCTACAGAGACAAGATCTCTTCTGTGACATATGTCACAGTGACTAACCCTCCTCTGTGATACCTGCATCTGTGACTGACTCTCCTCCATGAACTGTGCCCTAGAGATGGACTCTGCAGTGTGATGGCTGCCCCAGTGACTAGGCCTCTTCTTTGATGGTAGTCCCAGTGAATATTACTCTTCCATAATTGGTACTCCAGTAACTAGCTGACCTCTGTGATGGATGAGAAATGATCAGTTTTCCTCCAATATGGGTGTCCCAGTAACATACTCTTCTCTTCGATGGTTGTCCCTGTGACTGACTTTCCTCTTTAATTGGTGCCCCAGTTCCTGGGCCTACTTCATATCAGTACCACAATGACTGGCCCTCCTCCATAATGGTTTCCGTCCTTTTTGAGGGGTGTTGCGGTGACTAGCTCTTTTATGATTGATATCTTAACAATTGTGCCTCCTCTAAAATGGGTGCCCCAATGACTAGATTTTGACTCTGATAGGTGTTCCATTTTCTGGGTCTCCTCCATAAAGGGTTTCCCAGTGACAGGTACTTCTCTGTGGTGGTTGTCCCAGTGACTTGACCTCCTCCATAATGGGTGCCCCAGTCACTGGGTCTCCCCTGTGATTCGTGCCCCAATGATTGTCCATCCCCTGTGATGAGTGTCCTATTGACTAGCTCTCATCTATGATGTGTGTCCTATAACTAGGCCTCTTCCAAAATGAACGACCCAGTCAATGGCCATCTTCTATGATGGATGTTGTAGTTTTGGGGACTTCTTCACAATGTGATCCCCAATGACTGGTCCTTGTTTGTGA
>NW_007221881.1:0-395 GCF_000164805.1 Carlito syrichta | reverse complement strand
CCTCCTCCATAATGGGTGCCCCAGTCACTGGGTCTCCCCTGTGATTCGTGCCCCAATGATTGTCCATCCCCTGTGATGAGTGTCCTATTGACTAGCTCTCATCTATGATGTGTGTCCTATAACTAGGCCTCTTCCAAAATGAACGACCCAGTCAATGGCCATCTTCTATGATGGATGTTGTAGTTTTGGGGACTTCTTCACAATGTGATCCCCAATGACTGGTCCTTGTTTGTGATGAATGTCCCAGTGACTGGGTCTCTTCCATAATAGGTGTTCAATTGACTAGATTGCCAACTGTTTTTCGTGCCCCAGTGACTGGATTTCTTCAAGTCTGGTGCCCTAGTGACTAACACTCTTCTGTGATGGTGTCCCGGTGACTGGCTGTCATCTGTGAC
>NW_007221880.1:0-417 GCF_000164805.1 Carlito syrichta | reverse complement strand
TCCTATAACTAGGCCTCTTCCAAAATGAACGACCCAGTCAATGGCCATCTTCTATGATGGATGTTGTAGTTTTGGGGACTTCTTCACAATGTGATCCCCAATGACTGGTCCTTGTTTGTGATGAATGTCCCAGTGACTGGGTCTCTTCCATAATAGGTGTTCAATTGACTAGATTGCCAACTGTTTTTCGTGCCCCAGTGACTGGATTTCTTCAAGTCTGGTGCCCTAGTGACTAACACTCTTCTGTGATGGTGTCCCGGTGACTGGCTGTCATCTGTGACCGATGTCCCAGTTACTGAGCATCCACTGTAAAAATGCCACAGTGACTGATCCTCCTCTATTAAAAGTGTCACAGTGACTGATCTTCCTCTGTGATATGTACCACACTGATTTTACCTCCTCTTTGGTGGCTGACCA
>NW_007221879.1:0-656 GCF_000164805.1 Carlito syrichta | reverse complement strand
ACCCTAAGACTGACCTTTCTTTATAGTGGAAGCTGCAGTGACTGTCCTTTCTCTGAGATGGGAGTCTCAGTGACATTGAGCCCTCCATAAAGGGAGCTCCTATAACTATTCCAACTCTTTGATGGTTGTTTCAGTAAGTGGTCTCCTCCATAAAGTGTGTCCCAGTGAATCATATTCCTCTCTGATGAGTGTCCTAGTAACTGACCCTTCTCTGTGATGGGTGCCCCAGTGATTGCTCCCCCTCCATAAAGGGTGCACAGTTACTGGCTCTCCTCTGTGACTAGTGCCTCACTAACTAGTCCTCCTCTGTGATGGGTGGCCCAGAGAGTGGTCCTCCTCTGAAATGTATGTCTCAGTAAATAACTGACCTCTTTTATGGGTTCTTCAGTGACTGGACTCCTCTGTGATGGATGTCCCAGTGACTAACCTTCCAAACTGGTGGGTAACCATTACCAGGCCTCCTATGTAATGGGTGGGCTAGTGACAGGGCCTCCACTGTGAATGGTGCTTCAGTAATTGGCCCTCCTTCAAATGGTTGACACAGTTTCCATACCCCTTTGTGATGGGTGCCTCAGTTACTATCTTTCCTCTGTGATGGTTGTCTCAGTGACTAGCCATTCTCTGTGATGGTTGCCCCAGTGACTGGGCTTCCTCCT
>NW_007221878.1:0-743 GCF_000164805.1 Carlito syrichta | reverse complement strand
CTGTCCGTATCCCTCATTTTTCCTGGGCATGAGACAAGAACCTCGACCCGGAAGAGCTGCAACCCGAAGAGCTGCAGAAGATCATCGGAGCCGAAAAGTCATGTACCCCAGAGTTTGGCTTGCCAGCCGACATAGCTGGTTGGACCAGGAGTGCTGCCAGGAGAAGGCAAGATTCCGAAGCTGAGACACTCCGGGGTATAGTCTTGCCAGTCCACCGAACAAACAACACTCTCAGGGCTTGGCCTGCCAGTCCATTAGAGCTGACACTTCCGGGGCTAAGATTGCCAGCCCATCCACACTATCCTCTCTGGGACTTGGCCGACTGACCCTTTGAGATGACACTTTCGAACCCAGGCTGACCTGAAAAATCTGCATCACATTCAGAACATTTGCTTAATGGAGAAATCTTAGTGTTTCCTACAGAGGGTGTCTGACAGTCATGTTTTAAGGATCCCCAAACTTTTTTTGTTTTAATTCAAGGACAAATTTTAAATTGGCTTTGTGTTTGGATTTGGTTAAAGCATCCTTTTAAATCTTTTTATCCTTTTTATTATCTTGCTCTGTCTTCATCCAATTTCTCCATGTTAACAAGTTTTTACTTTTTGCCATCACTTTGTCTTCCAGGAACAGATGTTGATTGAGGTTCTTTGCTTAAATATTCATCTTTTCTCTTCAAAAACACAATCCACTTGGATTTTGTTCTGTGAGCAAGCTGGAGATTGTCTCCCTTCCAGGCTTTTCTG
>NW_007221877.1:0-1594 GCF_000164805.1 Carlito syrichta | reverse complement strand
TGGGACCATTTGAGACAGGAGATAGCTAGAAAAAGGCTAGGCAGAGAGACAGGAGGGTCCTCTGGTAACAATGTAGTGAATTCCTGGCAGACCTTTCAGGCTCAACATTGGTAAACAAGCTCCCTGTGAGCCTCTCAAGCTAGAGCTTAAGTACTCACTGCTGGAACTGAAAAGTAACCAATCAGCTCACCATTAGGCCCCTACCTCCTGCCGATTGGTCCTTAGTACTGACCAATCAGAACAGCTACATGCAGACCCATCAGCTCACAGCTAGTGATAGACAATTGGTTTGGACTTAGGACTATATAAGCACCAGGTTTTGACTCCAGAGGCGCTCCACTTCAGGTCCCCTCCTGATGTAGGAGCTTTTTCTGTCTTCAATATACTCTGCTTTTTTACTTTCCAGCTGTCCGTATCCCTCATTTTTCCTGGGCATGAGACAAGAACCTCGACCCGGAAGAGCTGCAACCCGAAGAGCTGCAGAAGATCATCGGAGCCGAAAAGTCATGTACCCCAGAGTTTGGCTTGCCAGCCGACATAGCTGGTTGGACCAGGAGTGCTGCCAGGAGAAGGCAAGATTCCGAAGCTGAGACACTCCGGGGTATAGTCTTGCCAGTCCACCGAACAAACAACACTCTCAGGGCTTGGCCTGCCAGTCCATTAGAGCTGACACTTCCGGGGCTAAGATTGCCAGCCCATCCACACTATCCTCTCTGGGACTTGGCCGACTGACCCTTTGAGATGACACTTTCGAACCCAGGCTGACCTGAAAAATCTGCATCACATTCAGAACATTTGCTTAATGGAGAAATCTTAGTGTTTCCTACAGAGGGTGTCTGACAGTCATGTTTTAAGGATCCCCAAACTTTTTTTGTTTTAATTCAAGGACAAATTTTAAATTGGCTTTGTGTTTGGATTTGGTTAAAGCATCCTTTTAAATCTTTTTATCCTTTTTATTATCTTGCTCTGTCTTCATCCAATTTCTCCATGTTAACAAGTTTTTACTTTTTGCCATCACTTTGTCTTCCAGGAACAGATGTTGATTGAGGTTCTTTGCTTAAATATTCATCTTTTCTCTTCAAAAACACAATCCACTTGGATTTTGTTCTGTGAGCAAGCTGGAGATTGTCTCCCTTCCAGGCTTTTCTGCCAACATGTGGAGAAGAATATGACCTTGTGTACTGTATAAGTGCTATTTTCTAAAACTGGACTAGCTCTAGAGTGAAATCAAAAGAAGAAATGGAACCATCTGAGTCAAGCAGGCCAATAACAGCAGCCGCTTGCATTTATACAGTGCTGATGGCGGGCTAGACACTCTTGGTGTTTTTCATTTGCTAAATCTAATCTTCATAACAATACAATGGGAGGAGCCTGAGTATCATCTCCCTTTTACAGATGAGGAAACTGATGTTCAAAGAGGTGAAATAATTTACTCAAGATTACACAGATAGTAAGGGGTGAAAGTGGGAAGCAAAATCCCAGCAGATCTGGCACACAAAGCTGCATTTCCTCTTTATAAGGACATTACAGTGCTACCAGCCAAGATTCCTTCTAGCATTCTCAGAAGCCATTCAGCCCTGATACCTTATACAAT
>NW_007221876.1:0-722 GCF_000164805.1 Carlito syrichta | reverse complement strand
ACACAGACTCAAAGTAAGAGGGTGGAAAACAAATTTCCAGGCAAAGGAATCACAAAAGAGAGCAGGAGTAAAGATCTTAATATCACACAAAACAGCCTGTAAACTACTAAAAATGATAAAAGACAAAAAAATACTATATAATAATAAAAGGTTCAGTCCGTCAACAAGAAATATCCATTCTAAGCATATATGCCCCCAACAAGGAACACCAGCATTTATAAAGCAACTACTCAGTAAACTTAAAAAAAAAACAAAACAAAAACGACTCTAACACTATTACAGCTGGAAACTTAAATACCTCACTAACAATCTTAGATTGATTATCAAGGCAAAATAATCAACAAAGAGATTTGCACCCTCAGCTTGACACTTGATCAAATGGACTTACTAGATTCCTACAGAATACCCAACAAACACATAATATGCATTTTACTCATCATCATATGGAATGTACTCTAAGATCTATCAAATCCTCAGCCATAAATCAAGCATAAACAAAAATCGTAAGATGGCAATACTACCATGCACCTTCTTAGACCACAGTGGAATAAAAATAAATATCAACACAAACAAAATTCCCCCCAAACCCAAAAAGACACGAACACAAAACAGCAAGATGCTGAACGACTACTGGGTCAACACAGAAATCCAAACAGAAATTAAAAGATTCCTGGAAACAAATGAAAATGAAGAAACATCCTACCAAAACTTATGGGATGCCA
>NW_007221875.1:0-834 GCF_000164805.1 Carlito syrichta | reverse complement strand
AAAAAGCATTTGTTGACCACACCAAATCTGGTGGTTGGTCAGGACCCAAGAGAAGGGTTACATTCATAACTCAAGTTAACAACGGCAGAGGATGCAGAGGAAACAGCAGGATAGATCTCTTCACTGGGTGGAAGCCAGAGAGGCCCAGTATGGGTTTCAGAGGCCTTCCTCATAAAAGGGCACACAAGATGTACTTTCTCTCTAGCAGTGCATGACAAGAACATGTGTGAAATGTCTCCACCCAGGGCCCAAGGGTTTTTTGGTACGCTGGTCACATAAGCATTTCTTGCTATGCAATCAGCCATGGTCACTGAAACACAGGATCCCAAGAATGATTGACATTCATTAACCTTGTGCAAACCAGCTGACAAGCTGATATGCCTTAGTCCATCACTCTAGGTATGTGAAACAAAAGCATCAATCCCTGATGTCCAAGAACCATGTTCTCAGTGGTTGGCCAAGGGTCAATCATAGTTGTAGCTTCTCTTGGAGATAATGCAAAGAATCTACAACCACACCCGCTCCATTAAAACTTTCCCTCCTAAAGGCAGCCAACAGACAGTACCAACCACCAAATATGAAGATGAACAAGACTTTAGATAATTCAGCTCCCAGACTCCAAGTTTTCTAGTTGAAAGCCCAAATCTTGTGAAGCAGAAACAAGCATTCTCCATTGTGTTCGCCCAGGACCCAAAGAAACTATACCAAATAAGAAGTGATTATTGTTTGAAGCCACCAACTTTTGGTGGGAGTTTGTTATAGAACAGTAGATAAATAATACAGAGTGATATTTTCCTATTCTTTGCAAGTCTGACAATGTTTTCATTGAATGAC
>NW_007221874.1:0-525 GCF_000164805.1 Carlito syrichta | reverse complement strand
GTGCTTTTGACATTTTGGGCCGCCTTGCAGAGGGGCAGATTTAATTTCAATGTGGAAAAAAACTTTGCATTTCTCTTTAAATGGTATTATTGCCTCTACCTCAGGTTTTGTGGGGCCAGGAACTTATACAATTTGTTGGCCCTTTTTGAGAAAAATAAGTACATGATAGACACAACATGAAGCACAGAGCTTGGTAGAGGCCTTTGTCAGTGAGAGACCCTGAATCAGATGTTCCGTTAGCTTCAGGGGGAAAAAACTGACCTACTACAGGAGTGTCAACCTTTTGGCTTCCTGGGTTGCACTGAATAAAAAGGAATTGTGTTGGGCCACACATTAAGTATATAATAAAGTTAGTGTATATACCTAATAAGACTTTTTAAAAATATTTTTTATCCTAAAGCTTAGAAAAATGAGAACAATATAAGACGAGTGAGAAATCTGGCCTTATCTTTTGTAAAATTGATCTATCGATGTCTGGATCAATGAAAGTGGTCACAATTCTTAGTGAGTTTGCAAGTTTCTTGT
>NW_007221873.1:0-718 GCF_000164805.1 Carlito syrichta | reverse complement strand
CAAGGATCTGGGGGCTTGGGACTCCAGAGGCCTCATGGTTCTCTACTGCCAGCACAGCATGCAGGATGCCCCTGTGTACCAGGACCTCATCAGCCCTCCTAAGCTCATCTTCAGGGTGTGGTGGTGGGAGCTACTGTGCTGTCAGATCTAGAAGGGGGTCTCGAACTTTCTGAATGGGAACAGTGCTGGCTTCTGAAGGCTGTCGGCAGATAAAGGTCTGTGTGGATGTGAATATGTTTCTTTTTTTTTTTTTGATTCGGAGTCTCACTCTGTCACCCAGGCTGGAGGGCAGTGGCACGCTCCCGATCACCGCAGCCACGACCTGCTGGGCTCCGGGGATCCTTCCGCCTCAGCCTTCCAAATAGCCGGAACTACAGGCGCGCACTACCACGCCCGGTTAGTTTTTGATTTATTGTAGAGATGAGGTCTTGTCAAGTTGCCCAGGTGGGTCTCGAACCCGCGGGCTCAGGCAATCCACTCACCTCAGCCTCCCAAAGTGCTGGGATTACAGGCTGAGCCACCGAGGTAGGCCGAATATATTTCTTAATGAGACTCTGAGAGGCCCCATCCCTGGGTCCTGATATTCTCTAGCAGGCAAAGACTCCATTTGTGAGTCACACAAACCCTCATCACAGCATACCCTGGGGGTTCTCATGTCTGTGAAGGCCATCCAGAGAGAGCAGGCCTTCCTCTGGCCTGGCCACCGAGGCAGGGAGAT
>NW_007221872.1:0-549 GCF_000164805.1 Carlito syrichta | reverse complement strand
CTTCTGGAATCTCAATTCTATTCCATTGATCTATATGCCTGTTCCTATACCAATACCAATAGAAATTGAAACTTAGGGAGAATTCAAGACAACACTAATCATATGATGAAAATATGAGAGGGGACCTCCCCAAACTGGAATTTATTTATAAATAGATGTATAGTTATTCTTACATGATAAAAACTTCAGTCACCTTCAAAGTACTCTCCGCTTGACACAATACACCTATCAAGATACTTTTTCCACTGCTTAAAACGGTTTTTGAACTCGTCACTTTTGATGCCTTTTAGTGTTTCTGCCATTTTTGGTTTCACCTCTTTCACACAGGCAAAATGTTTCCCTTTGAGGACTCTTTCATGTGGGGAAACAAAGAAAAGTCACTCGAGGTGATTGGGTGAATCAGAAGAGTGTGGCACAAGGGACATGTCTTTTGTGGTCAAAAACTGCTAACTACTCACTGTGCTGTGGGCAGGTGCACTCATTTAATCACCCGTCATGAAATGGGTAAACACATTGAAAGAATCTCCTCCTCAAAATTCAATGAAGCCA
>NW_007221871.1:0-2047 GCF_000164805.1 Carlito syrichta | reverse complement strand
CACACACACACACACACACACACAATCCTTTCTTAAAAAATATTTCTTCCTTGTTTTGGAACTCCATACTCTCCAGGTTTCCTCCTACCTTACTGCCACACTGGCATCTTCTACATAGTCTCCCTTAAAATATAACATTTCTACATTTTTAAATAATCCAGAGTTCATCCTGGGACCTTTACTCCTCTCTTTCTACAAGTTGTCATTGCTTGTATTATCCATTCCTATGAACATTTATTTCAACTACATGTTGATTTGTATGAGATTTTGCTAATATCTAAACTCTGATTTATAGAAAGGTATGGTTTACAGTTAGATCTATAGTTGACTGAAGCAGTGGGATACGAAAGTGCCAGCAATGTCATAACCTTCATACTGACCATGGGAACTCTTTATTTTAATGTTATGATGGCTGATGAGCTAGAGGCCTACTGACACCTAACCTTCTTGGTAGAAGTAGTGATGAGAACACTGAGACTGTATGGATAGCCCTAAGGATTATGTATACACAGTTATCAAGTAAAAGGCTTAAGCAATTTAGTTTGTGATCACTTTTGATTAATGCTTTCTGGGAATTCCAGAAAAAATTGTTTTTTTCATAGTAAGGTATATGTGACTTTCTCTTTTCTACGAATCAGGTTCATATTGTCTTCCATTGTATCCCACACTCTTGTGTGTTTCACTCATCATTTACCTGGGCCTGTGTTTTTTAAAACAAAAAATACTGTCTCTGCAGTTATAGTTGCTGAAACTTCTTAAATTCAATGCGGAATTGTGTCCACCTAAAATATATTTTGAAAGCTTAACCACCGATGTGTGGCATCTGGAAGTAGAGCCTTTGGGAGATTAGGTTTAGAGGAAGTCATGAGAGCTTCAAGCCCATGTGATGGGCTTGAAGGAAGAGATGCCAGAGTTCTCGCTCTCTCCATGTACACACATGGAGGAAATGTCATGGGAGCATACAAAAAGAGGGTAGCCAACTGCAAGAAGAAAATGGGCCTTTACCAGAGCCCTGTCAGGTACTCTGATCTCAGCCTCCAGAACTGTGAGAAATAAATGTCTGTTGTTTAAACCACCCAGTCTATGATATTTTGTTATGGCAACCAGAGCAAAACTAAGGCAGCAAATGAATTCCCCACTGAATGTAAGCTCCTTAAGGGACTATGGTTTATCACACTTTCAACCTGATATACAATAGGCACAGATCCATATTTGTTGATTGAATACCTGCTGCCAATTGCCTGGAAATGCCCTGTGGCTTTCTGTCTTTCATGCTCTGGGACTATAGCTACTGACTGGCTTTTACCTTCCCACAGTGGCCACATGTATTGTGCACTCTCTCCTACTGGTAGGGAAACTAACTTTTAGCTAAAGAAGGTCAAGAGGATCAAGGTCAGAAACTGTAGATTGTAAAAGCCCTAAATCATAGTGAACGTGCTGTTGGAAGGGTTTCATTTCTGGTTACACCATTGATGCCTTGTGACTCTTCGATTCATAATGCAAGATCTGTCTTCTGGCCTCTACCCATTCTGTAGTAATATGAAGGATAGTCTCTCAGACTGCATTTCTTCCTGTCTCCTGTGGGCACCCAAATTCCTTCTCCTGTCTTCTCTTACTGCATTCCATTTCCAGCGAGGAACATTTTTTAATCACTTCAGGGATTTTCTTTGGCCACCCTCAGGTGTAAGTTATTTGGGCCCCACTGGAAATTAACATAGACAACTATCTTCCATACCCAAGCTCAACCTTTAAAACTATTCCTAAGGTGGGCAATGGTCTTTGGGCCTTATTTCTGGAAGGCCGTTTTAAAATGACTCAGAAACATGACACTTCTCAGGGGCACCCATTTCTGTCTCATTTTCTCAGGTTCCTGGGTATAGTTAGCAGTTCATACCTGAGCTTCCATAGTACCTTGGCAGAATTCGTGGCAGCAGCAGCTTTTCCCGGAGCTGCCCATCACCTTCATGTTTTCCTTCACTACTTTCCGCAGAGAGTCCAAGGTACCAGTTTCAGAGAGGCCCCCACATGGCCTACCTGGTCAGTGTTT
>NW_007221870.1:0-2132 GCF_000164805.1 Carlito syrichta | reverse complement strand
TCTCTCAGACTGCATTTCTTCCTGTCTCCTGTGGGCACCCAAATTCCTTCTCCTGTCTTCTCTTACTGCATTCCATTTCCAGCGAGGAACATTTTTTAATCACTTCAGGGATTTTCTTTGGCCACCCTCAGGTGTAAGTTATTTGGGCCCCACTGGAAATTAACATAGACAACTATCTTCCATACCCAAGCTCAACCTTTAAAACTATTCCTAAGGTGGGCAATGGTCTTTGGGCCTTATTTCTGGAAGGCCGTTTTAAAATGACTCAGAAACATGACACTTCTCAGGGGCACCCATTTCTGTCTCATTTTCTCAGGTTCCTGGGTATAGTTAGCAGTTCATACCTGAGCTTCCATAGTACCTTGGCAGAATTCGTGGCAGCAGCAGCTTTTCCCGGAGCTGCCCATCACCTTCATGTTTTCCTTCACTACTTTCCGCAGAGAGTCCAAGGTACCAGTTTCAGAGAGGCCCCCACATGGCCTACCTGGTCAGTGTTTCTGCAGAGGTTGTGTAGTTTATGCCCCCACTGAGGCTTCTGCTACCCCATCACTCCATTGTCCTTCTGAATGTGGATCTCACTTGTCAACACATTTCCCTGTAATTTGTAGTTCAGAGTTTTGTGAGATAAATACTGTGCTTAGTTTCTTTTTTGGTCTATAATTTGCTTCAAAATGGCAGACTGAACCACTATTACAGAGTAATGTATATAAAACCAATTTTATACCATTTGAATTTTGAAAGAGAAAACGATCTCTCCATTATTGTTAGAAGTTCCTTCCTTATTATTAGGCTATGAGGCAGGTAGGCAGGCAGACAGACAATTATAAAATACAAAACTATTGAGAAGTACAGTCCCAGGTAACGACAATGCCTGTTTATTTGTCCATGTCCCTCCTTATGCTTTAAATTCTTTACAGGCAGGAATCTTGTGTCTATTATGTCACCAACACCTAGCACAGTGCCTGGTATGTAGCACACACTCAGTAAATATTTGTTGACTCATTGAAAATTGCATGTAAGACAATATATGCAAATTTTACATATGAACTTTTGTTAAAATTCAGTGGTCTTAGAGGGAGCTCATGGAAGGAAAGGCATTCATGGGCCTGAAGAAATGTCAAATGGTTGACACTCTCTTTCTCACCCTCAACTTTCTGCCTTCCTTCCTTCCCTTCTCCATCTCTGGATACTTTATTGGTCTGTCCTTCTTAGGCAATTTTCCCTGCCCAGAATATTTATTCCCCCTACCCAACCCATCCCTAGTTAAAGGTCTCTGTCTTGGGTGATGTTGCTCTTCTCCATGTCATCTCCTTAAAAGACACTGGGAAATGGTGATGTCATACTTTCAGGTAATAGATTTGCATTTTTCCAGAATCCTTTGTGGTCATAATGCTTTATCCTAAAGCAATGCATCTAATTGTTCTGCAGTAGTCTACTCCAGGAGTTATTTTGAGACAGGTAATTGTTTTTTCAACCTGGTGTTTAAAGCTTACTGTTTCATCTTATTTAATGTAAGTTCCAGTTTCCATGTTCATTTGAAGAAGACACATTAGGTAATCATTCATTCTAATCAAAACATTCTTTCTCCATAATTTTAGCTGTTTTGTTGTTTTTAGCTGAATACAGGATAGATTCTAAAAGTCATTTAAGCCTGTCAAAGAAAAAGATAATAAACTAGACAAAACAGGCTGTCTTGGGCATATGAATGTCTAAAGTCTTCTGAGTCCATGCTACTAAATACAAGTTGTATTTCAAACAGCCTCAGGTCACAAGGACGATGACTAATGAATTATAGAGGAAGGTAATTAACTTCCTACACTCCCTATAAGCTTGTTTTGTGAGAACCTCTCTGACACTCATTTATAGAAGACTGTAACTTCTGATTAGCATTGTTAGAAAAACTGCCCACTTCTTTTCTATTTTCAGGCTCCTTTCAGACTGGGGGTGTAGCTGTAGCAGGCTGTGGAAGTGCTGGAGCTGATAGAAAAGGAAGTGTGAAGGGAGTGTCAGAAGTTATTTTGCCACTAGCCCATAATGGTGTTAGGGGCAAATCTTTTCAACTCTCTTTGTCATGAATTTCCCTATTTGCAAAATGAGGGGGTGAGGCACAATGACTTGGTGAGTTTGCTTTC
>NW_007221869.1:0-1350 GCF_000164805.1 Carlito syrichta | reverse complement strand
GATGTATTTGTTAGCCTACCCTAGCAAATTTCTGGTCTGAGTCCTGAGGTATAGGTGCGGAAGTAATTTTCTGGACTCACTCCATGCCAGCTCAAGAGTATAGGATTTTCAGTAGATATTCAGGACCAAATTCTTTAGAAACTGTAAATAGAGCATCCATCTGCGTTCTCTGATTTGTGCACTGGCAGTACTTTTTGACTATAAGTTACAAAGACACACTCAAGGGAACTGAAAGTTACCAAAAAAAAGATGTCACAGGGTTTAAGGATGCAACAACAATATCTGGACCTCTTGGGATTTAGAGTTGAAACTTAAATTAAAGGAGCAGTATGGACTTCCTTTTACAGCATCTTGGTTTCTTTCTGAACATCTGCTGCTTTCTTATTCTTTTTTTTTAAACAGAGTTTTTTTTTCTTACTCATTGTTTCTTCTCCTCCATAATTTAGGCAAGCATATGGGAACCATTTTCTCTCCAGCTCTGATTTGATGTTGTTACCTTCCAGCTGCAATACCCAACAAGTAATAGATAGCTTTGTTCTTTTCTTTACATCAAATTCCTAGGAACTGCTCTGCCTGTATTTCTTTCTGCATTAGACCATGGGATACCATCAGGTCTTGGGTCCTGTCAGCCTCCTCCAGTCCAATCAGTTGTAATTCAGATTAGGTGGGGAAATTTGATATTTCAAAAATGGTTTTTGGGGGCAGGGGGATTGTAGGCAAAGCAGATGTTCTCCAAAGAGAATGCGAGATGATAGGTTATGGTTGGCATCTCTGGCATAACAGCAAGCAGTAAATGTTGACTCTTATTACATAATATATAAAATAAAATATAATTCATATCAACTGTATTTGGGGCACTATGTTAAGATGTTGAGAAAACACATTATAAAATAATGCTGTTTTCTGAACAGTCGATGCATTTGGGAAGTGATAAAAGCATACTTATAAATAATTAATAATAAATAATAGTAAGCCAACAAATAGACCTAATATTTAATGTAAAATTATTCTCTAGTGTCCTAAATATTACCTTACATGAGCATCTAAACATGGGCACTTTCTTGTGGTTTACCTTGCTAACTTTTCTTTTTTTTATTGGAAAATATGGTTTATTTAGAAAATAAATTAGAGAGATAGAGAAAAGGGTGACCTATTCCCCCAGACTGGGGAGAGGGCCAGAGCTTACAGAGAAGCATGGTGGCCATCTTGTTAGCTTTTCATACCAGTACTTTTAAGAAGATAGCATCACTCTTTTATGGAGGAAAACATAACGTTTCAGAGTTTCAATGATTGGGTCATGGTTCCAGATTTTGTCAGGGCTTATCTGAACCTGGCCTGGCTCGTGGTACG
>NW_007221868.1:0-2047 GCF_000164805.1 Carlito syrichta | reverse complement strand
CGTTGCATCACCCACAAATTGTATCACATACAAATTGAATCGCGCACACTGCATCACACATACATTACATCTCACATACTACAACACAGAGATATTGCATCACACATGGTAATGGGCACACTAAATCACACACAACATAACACATGCACTGCATCATACACATAATAACATACACACTGCACTACACACATTATATGACACACACTATATCATGTATACCATAGCACACAGACACTGTATCATACACTGAAACAAACATACTACTTCAGACACAATATAACACATACTCCATCACCACATGTTATATTATACATTCTACATCATATACACTGTAACATACACATTACATCAAACGCTATACTACACAGACACTGCATCACACATTGTAACACACTATATCACACATCCTATAACATGCTGCTTCATATGCATAACATACACACACCATATCACACGTTACAGAAAACATTACCATATACACTACAGCACACACAATATAATACATGACATCACATACAACACATACATTGTGTCACACATGCTATATTATACACACTAGATCACATTATCTTTCTATCCATCCATCATCTGTAATGGTGTAATATACTAGGTATATTATATATCTGAATATATAAGGTATATAATAGGTATCTTATACCTGAATACATAAACTCATGATATAGTTTAAATAAGAAAGTAACAGGCATCACTGAATTTCTTGATTACTTTGTTGTGAAAATTACATTTTACCTAAAAACTAAAAGTCCTCATCAATGGTTTAAAAAAGTTGAATATAAAAGAACAAAGGTGAAAAAAAGTTGATGCATTTAAATATTAATATTTAATATTTTTAAATGTTCTCTTTCCCCTCATATAAGTAAAAGAAACTATCTTTAAATTAGCTAAATAATAATAAATGATAGTAACACAGTTCTTGTCATGTGTCTTCCTTTAAAAGTTGATCTTTATTAAAGTAATTTATAGCATTTTGAATATTACAAAGTTTTTTATGATATTATTTAACTAAAAAAATTTAGTATTACCTGGCAATTAAAAAATATATCTACACACACATAGTAATGTTGACATCAGTGTAAATTGGCATCAAGCACAGAAAATCTATCACATTGATGGGTACTCTGGGCCTCTTTAATTTTTTATTCTTCTACACAAAAACAGCTGGTTTGGGTTTGTTTTGTTTACTATTCTGTAACTTACATCTTAGAGATGTTTTTTAAAAAGTGATCCTAAATATTAGAAAGAAAACAACATGGTCCAAAATTTAAAATTAATGACAACATGTGTGCTGTATCCTTTGCCATACAGAAATGCACATTTAGGCCCATATAAAATCAGGGAACCTACTCTAACAGAGTGCATGGCAGGGTTGCAATGATGCAACTGTCACTAAGCAGATGTTCCATGGCCAAACCCCAAGGCTTGCCAAGATGGACATGGTTCTGTTGGCCTCCACCAGCTCAGAGCACCACCTCTGGGGGGCCCTCAGAGCTGTGTGAGTAGGTGCCTCAGAGCCAGAGATGCAATTCCTTCCAGCTCCTCTGTGGTCTCACCTGGCTCTGTTACTGCAGACAGAGCTTCGGCAAGTCACTCCTCCCTGGCTGGAGGGCACTCCTCCCTGACTGGAAGGCAATCCTCCCTGTAACCACCTGAAAGGACTCCTACCTTTGGCATGCTCCCAGCCTGAGTGGACCACATTGTTCAGAAGGGCTGCCCCTGGCTCTGCTGGGGAGGACAGGCAGGAGGGAAGCTGGCCCAAAGGTTGATCCCTGGGCTCTCACAGGGCGGTGGCCTCTGAGGGGTCAGTTTTCTGGTTTTCAACACAGGCCTGGAAAAGTAAACACACACCCAGGGTGTACTTAAGCTTGGGGGTGGGAGGGCCCAGGGAGCTGCCTCCTAGTCAGTCCTTGGGAACAGTTTTGATCTCAAGCCTTTGTGACAGAGCAAACTCAGGGCCTGTTGGGCTCTGTCCATCTATACTCCTCCTGCTAGAATCTAAAAGTGCTGTCCCCAAATCAAGTGGTGTTTT
>NW_007221867.1:0-774 GCF_000164805.1 Carlito syrichta | reverse complement strand
GAGTCGTAGTTTGGGGCTTATTTTAAGGCCTAGCTCTGAGGCAATGATGGTACAATTCTTTTCAACACAACTAGAGCGCGCTTTCTGACTTTGGCAGAATGCTTGGATATAGTCTCACTGATATTTCTTAGTGCATTTCAATCCAGGTCTGATGGCTAATATTAAGTACCTATTGGACATCCAGCAGAGGCCTAAGCTATTTTCACTCCTCCAAGTGATTCCACCAATATCTGTGTAGCTGCATTTTCTCGAGCTTTAAAAATCATTTTTATTTTAGGATAATGATATAAATGATAAATTATCTTGTTTATTTATCTCATTTATCTATCTATCTAGCTAACCATCTCCTATATATATCTCTACCAACCACTGGGTACCTTGCCAACACAGCTGCTCTAATAACCCAAAAGAATAGATAACAGAGGGACCTGGCTTGATCTATTTTTCAAGGGGACTGAATGCTAAGGGGCCAGAGGATTTTGTTAAAATTACTTTCCCAAGGGATAGTTTCATAATATAGATCCCAGAGCAGTGATCTGAAATGTATCCTTGTAAATCTTTTCCCATATATTACTGTCTTTTAAACTAGACTCAATTTATTGACTCTCATGGTCATGATCTTCTGCAAAGGCTGAAACAGAAGGCTGGGTGACACTGGGGGTCATTGGGTTGCAGAGAGAAATAGGATATAGAAGAGAGGAAGTAGGTATAGTGGGAGCATCTGAATCCTATTATCATGTGGGCCCAGAAAGAGAGGACATCAGACAGCTATTT
>NW_007221866.1:0-694 GCF_000164805.1 Carlito syrichta | reverse complement strand
GGGTACCTTGCCAACACAGCTGCTCTAATAACCCAAAAGAATAGATAACAGAGGGACCTGGCTTGATCTATTTTTCAAGGGGACTGAATGCTAAGGGGCCAGAGGATTTTGTTAAAATTACTTTCCCAAGGGATAGTTTCATAATATAGATCCCAGAGCAGTGATCTGAAATGTATCCTTGTAAATCTTTTCCCATATATTACTGTCTTTTAAACTAGACTCAATTTATTGACTCTCATGGTCATGATCTTCTGCAAAGGCTGAAACAGAAGGCTGGGTGACACTGGGGGTCATTGGGTTGCAGAGAGAAATAGGATATAGAAGAGAGGAAGTAGGTATAGTGGGAGCATCTGAATCCTATTATCATGTGGGCCCAGAAAGAGAGGACATCAGACAGCTATTTTGAAGGAAAAAAAAGTTTTTAATTGCAAATTGTTTTTTTAAATGTCTAGAAATGTTAAGTCAGAATATACAAAGTTTTGAAAAACTAGTTGAGCCAGTTTTTAGGAGACCTAGCTTGTGTTTTTCATTGACTGAGATCTTCAGTGTGTAGCCTGCAGAATCATGCACAATGTCAAACGACTCTTGGATGCCCTGTGTTTTCCAGTCTAATGCTTTCAGTTTCAGCTGTGTTGTCATGTTTCTGTCTGTCTCCAAAATGTAATTCTAACCTTGCCTGTTGAGGTCTGGACTG
>NW_007221865.1:0-692 GCF_000164805.1 Carlito syrichta | reverse complement strand
GCAGCCATGGAATAAAATAAAACTTTCAGAGACAGATATGTATGTGTTTCATATATATATGTTACTCTACATTTTCCTGCCTAGTGTTTTTTGTCCAAATCCTCCTATGTCCACTGAGAAGGACTTGAATTCAATCTGAGACCCTCATACTCCATCAAGCCAAATAAGTAAACAAAACAAAACAAAACCCAGTGTTCAGGGAGAATTCCATGAAGTAGGGAAATTTGATGTATGGACACAGTCCTATGGCATATTTTTGTCCACAAAGCCAGAGGTCAAATAGAACCACTTATAAAGACTGAAGGTGTCTGAAGAAGAAAAGGATGGCATGTTATTCTTGGACTGGATCCCCGGTGCACGGTGGAGACTCTCAGGCCACCCTTGTGCCACTGTGGTGAGGAATGGCCACAGTGATGGCCCACACGGCACCTGTCTCTGTGCCCAAGCCTGTCACCGTGAGGTTTGGTAGTATCTTTCCACTAGGACTCTGGGTGGGGTCATGCAGTTTGCTTTGGCCAATGGGATGGTAGAGTGGTAAAATAACCAGAGGTTCTCTTATACCTATGCCACCACTATGGGAACACGTGTAGGCCAGCCTGCCTGCTAGTTCAGAACACCAAGCACAGTCATCTCATGACCATGGCTGTGGCATCCATGGCAGATGTGCCACGAAGCCTAGCTGAGAGTAGAAG
>NW_007221864.1:0-354 GCF_000164805.1 Carlito syrichta | reverse complement strand
TTTTTTTTTTTTTTTATGATAGAGACGGGGTCTCACCAAGTTGCCCAGGCTGGTCTTGAACGCCTGGGCTCAGACAATCCTCTCACTTCAACCTCCCAAAGTGCTAAGATTACAGGCTTGAGCCAACACGTCGGCCAGACTTCATAATTATAATTGCCCTTTCTTCAAGCTCTTTGTTTTTTTTTCCTACGAATTTTCCATTTCATTTATTGTAATTTACAGCTCAACAGTGACTTTTTTTTGTGTTTTTCTGGTATTTTTTGTGTTTATTGATATTTTCATTTCGTTCGCAATTTTTTTTTTATATGTTTAGTATATTGTTTTAAACTTTCTATATTGTGGGTCCACCATCAG
>NW_007221863.1:0-431 GCF_000164805.1 Carlito syrichta | reverse complement strand
TCGGCCAGACTTCATAATTATAATTGCCCTTTCTTCAAGCTCTTTGTTTTTTTTTCCTACGAATTTTCCATTTCATTTATTGTAATTTACAGCTCAACAGTGACTTTTTTTTGTGTTTTTCTGGTATTTTTTGTGTTTATTGATATTTTCATTTCGTTCGCAATTTTTTTTTTATATGTTTAGTATATTGTTTTAAACTTTCTATATTGTGGGTCCACCATCAGATTTTTCTCCACAGTAATTTCTGTTAGTTTTTTTGTGTGTGTTTATTTGAATGCACTAAACATTCCTATTTCTTTGTATGCCTCTTATTTAATTGTTGTCAGATGTCTCTATGCTGATGATCAATATGAGGTATAAACTTAATCTTCTCAAGGCTTTTTCTGAGTTTATACCATTCTCTGGGCATTTGTATTCATTTTCTAATATTC
>NW_007221862.1:0-776 GCF_000164805.1 Carlito syrichta | reverse complement strand
AAATTAATGACAAAGAATAGTTGAGAATGAATGAAATTTTGCTGTGTAAAATTCTCATATACTCTATGAAGTGATACAACACAATTATAAATAGAATGTCATACATTATGACTGCATCCTGTGATTCCTAGAGCAACTACTAAATAGTTAAAAGAAGTGCAGCTAAGATGCAAATAATATAAATGTATTAAGAATATTTGAAAAATGAAAGCGAAGGCAAGAAACAAGAAAGGAAACACAAAGGAACAAATTTAAATGATTTGTTTTTTAAAGTAAAATGATAGTCAACTCCAATGAAATCTATAATTTCATTAAATATAAGAAGAAAAATGTAACAATTAAAAGTCAGATTTTCAGTTTAGATTTAAAAAAAACAGTTTTCAACAAAAAAGCATTTTGTTTATAAAAGATAAAATTTGTGCAACCGCCTCCGGTCCCCTCCCACTGTGGGAGATTTTCTGTACTCTCAATAAATCTTGTTTAAAAAAAAAAGATAAAATTTACATATAAACACACAAGTAGTTTTAAAGTAAAAAAGTTTAAAGACATATACCATGCAAACATTCTATTTATAATTATCTTGATTTTTTTTAATCATTATTTTTGATTATGATTTTGTGAGGTACAGTTAAGGGTTAGGTGTACAATTACGTTTCATTCAGGCTCCCTGTTGATAAGAGGTGTTTCCCCATCCCCAGACAGATATTTGCGACTGTTAATCCCATCCCCCCCATAGTTTCCCAGTACCATCAGTCATTTTCTTATAGTATTGCATG
>NW_007221861.1:0-892 GCF_000164805.1 Carlito syrichta | reverse complement strand
GAATGGAATGGAGAGGAATGGAGTGGAATGAAATGGAGTGGAATACATGGAGTGGAATGGAAGGGAATAGAGTGGAACAGAATGGAATGAAATGGATAAGAGAGGAATGAAGTGGAGAGGAATGGAATGGAATTGAATTGAATAAAATGCAGTAGAATGAAATGGAGACGAATGGAATTGAATGGAGTGGAATGGAAAGGAGAGGAATGGAGTGGAATGCAATGGAATGGATTGGAATGTAATGGAGAGGAATGGAATGGAGTGGAGTGGAATGGAATGGAAAGGAATGTAAAGGAAAGAAATGAAATGGAATGGAGGGGAATGGAATGAAATGGAATGGAATGGGTTGTAATGGAATGGAGTGGAATGGAATGGAATGGAGTGGAAGGGGAATAACAGAATGGAATGGAATGGAAAGGAATGGAGAGGAATGGTATGGAATAGAGTGAAATGGAGTGTAATGGAGAAGAATGGAATGAAATGGAGAGGAATGGAATGGAATAGAGCGGAATGGAATGGAGAGGAATGGAATTGAATAGAATCGAAAGAAAAGGAATGGAATGGAATCGAACGGAAGGGAAAGAAGTGGAATGGCATGGCAAGGAGTGAAATGGAATGGAGAGGAATGGAATGGAGAAGAATGGAATGGAATTTAATGAAATGGAAAGGAGAGGAATGGAATGGAATGGAGAGAATGGAATTGAATGGAGTGGAATAGAATGGAATGCAATGGAGAGGAATGAAATGGAATGGACAGTAATGGAGAGGAATGGAAACGAGAGGAACAAAATGGAATGGATTGGAATGGAATGGAAAGGAGAGAAATGGAATGGACAGGAATGGAGAGGAATGGAATTGAATGGAAAGGAATGGAATGGTATGGAATGGAGAT
>NW_007221860.1:0-461 GCF_000164805.1 Carlito syrichta | reverse complement strand
GAATGGAATGGAGAGGATTGGAATGGAATGGAAAGGAATGGAATGCAATGGAGAGGAATGGAATAAGGAAGAATGGAAATAAGAGGAATGAAATAGAATGGAATGTAAAGGAATGGACAGGAATGGTATGAAATGGAATGGAGAGCAATGGAATGGAGAGGAAGGGAATGGAATAGAATGGATGGGAATGGAAAATAGAGGAATGTAATGAAATGGAGAAGAATAGAAGGAAATCTAACAGAATGGAATGACATAGAGCAATGGAAAGGAAAGAAATGGAATGGAATGGAATGGTATGGAATGGAGTGGAATGGAATGGAAAGAAATGAAATGAAATGGAGTGGAATGGAAGGTAGAGAAATGAAATGTACAGGAATGTAATGGCATGGAAAGGTAGGAAGGAAATGGAATGGAATAGAGAGGAAGGAAATGTAATGTAATGAAATGGAATGGAATGGAAT
>NW_007221859.1:0-367 GCF_000164805.1 Carlito syrichta | reverse complement strand
AGTGGAATGGAATTGAATGGAGGAAAATGGAATGGAGAGAAATGGAATGGAGACGAATGGAATGGAAAGAAATTGAGAGGAACGGTATGGAATTGAGAGGAATGGAATGGAGTGGAATGGAATGGAATTGAGAGGAATGGAATGGAGTGGAATGGAATGGAATGGATGTGAGAGGAATGGAATTGCATTGAGATGTTTGGAATGGAATAGAATAGAATGGAATTGAGAGGAATGGAATGGAGTGCTGAGGAATGATTTGGGAGGAATACAATATACAGGAATGGAATGGAATGGAGAGAAATTGAACTGAGTGGAATGGAATGGATAGGAATGGAATGAAGGGAAAGGAATAAAATGGAATGTAATC
>NW_007221858.1:0-653 GCF_000164805.1 Carlito syrichta | reverse complement strand
CCAAGTATCAATAACTCAAAAAATAACAGTTGCTGGAGAGGGTGTGGTGAAAAGGGAACAATCTGGTGTCTGTGGAAAACAGTGCAATCTGGTGTCTGTGGAAAACAGTGTGGTGGATCCTAAACGCTCTGAATATCAACCTCCCATATGACCCCGCAATCTCCCTACTAGGAATATACCCCAAAGAACTCAAATCACTCTATAAAAAAGATACCTGCACACGTATGTTTATAACACCATTGTTCATAATAGCAAGAACCGGGAATCAACCATACTATCCATCAAAAGAGAACTGGATTAAAAAATGTGGTACATACACACGATGGAATACTACGCAGCCATAAAAAAGAACAAACCATGACCTTGGCAGCAACCTGGATGGAACTAGAGTCAATAATACTGAGTGACCTCTCACAGAAAAAAAGATCTGAGTATCACATGTTCTCACTCATATAGCGGACCTTGAACATCCATCATAATACTATTAAAAAAGGACTGACAGTGGTGGGAAACTATGGGAGAGTAAGGGAAGGGAGGTGGGATTAATGGTAGTCAATATCTGTCTGGTGATGGGGAGACACCCTTTATCAACAAGGGTGCCTGAACAAAGCATATTTTGTATACCTAACCCTTAACTGTACCCCACAATATCA
>NW_007221857.1:0-755 GCF_000164805.1 Carlito syrichta | reverse complement strand
TATGTTTATAACACCATTGTTCATAATAGCAAGAACCGGGAATCAACCATACTATCCATCAAAAGAGAACTGGATTAAAAAATGTGGTACATACACACGATGGAATACTACGCAGCCATAAAAAAGAACAAACCATGACCTTGGCAGCAACCTGGATGGAACTAGAGTCAATAATACTGAGTGACCTCTCACAGAAAAAAAGATCTGAGTACCACATGTTCTCACTCATATAGCGGACCTTGAACATCCATCATAATACTATAAAAAAAGGACTGACAGTGGTGGGAAACTATGGGAGAGTAAGGGAAGGGAGGTGGGATTAATGGTAGTCAATATCTGTCTGGTGATGGGGAGACACCCTTTATCAACAAGGGTGCCTGAACAAAGCATATTTGTATACCTAACCCTTAACTGTACCCCACAATATCAAAATAAAAAATATTGATATAGAAAAAAAAGGACATTTAAAAGAAAATTTTTAAAAACTATTATTATCATGAAATTTTACAGCTCTATGTATTTCTAACAATTTCTAGCTATGTATACTGCATACCGTCAGTTAATGACTTGAGTGATGAATGTCTACTTTCAAAAATTATTCATTAAGCAATTTTGCTAAGACAGGTTTTATGTATACAGTGATAAAAAAGACAGTATTGGGCCACAGTTTTGTTTTCTGTGGCCAAGCATATTATTTACTTTCTTTAGCAAGCGATAATAAATTCCATTTGTTTAGTCATCATTTATTAAGTACC
>NW_007221856.1:0-800 GCF_000164805.1 Carlito syrichta | reverse complement strand
TTTACAAGTTGAAATGTAATCTCCATTTTAAACTAAATTAGCATCATTTCCAAACAGAGTATCATATTTATATCAGATTTATACAACCACATCAGATTACTATTAACATGTAAAATAGTCTCTTTTATGCTGTGGGTAAAAAATAGATTGAAGAGAATGATTTGATTTCCACTTTAATGTCAGGGATTTAAATTAATCTGAGTGGACATGTTTAGGCTGAGAGTTGCTCCGACATTGAAGAAACAGCAGGTAGGGGCGGCTTTACCTTAAGAACCTGTTGTGATCCTGGCACGAAGAAAACCTTGCAGTTATAAAAGTACATCTGAAAATCATGATGTTCCTATCATGTCCATCTGCCGAATGTTAAATAAATATGTTGGTTGGTTATTTAAATATGTTGAGTGGCTAAGCCAACTGGAAAATTATAGGATGTGTGTAGGAAAACTTAGAGGACATTTTTCTTCATGTTTTTCCCCCTTCATTCTCAGCCTATATATTCAGTGAAAGACTTTTTAGTAGTCAATTATTGAATGAATCGTAGTCTAATAACAAGACCATCTAGAATGGTCAGGGAGACTTCAAAAGCAAAAACAAAACTAACTAAACAAACAACAACAACGACAAAAAACAACAAGGGAAACAAACTTGGCACAAGCTTTGGGGAGACTTCCTTATGGTATTTTCTATTTTAAAAGAAGAAAAAATAGCACTTTATCAAATACCTTTTAAAGAACACTTTTAACTGCAAAAGTGGTACAAGCTTCCTATGGGATATTTAGATAATATAAATTAGAAAGTGT
>NW_007221855.1:0-2047 GCF_000164805.1 Carlito syrichta | reverse complement strand
ACTATTATTAGGTTGAGAGACTTCAAGGCAAGAAAAAAAAGTGTGTTTTGTATTTTTTTAAAGAGAAATCTTAAGCCATTCCAATATGTGGCTCTTCCAGAAGCATCCATTCTACTGCAAGTGTTCTCACCTGGGGGAATGTTGTAGCATGTTCTAGAGATGCTTTTGGTTGTCACGTCTGGGGGAGAATGCTACTTGCATTTCATAGATAGAAGTCGGGGATGCTGCTAATCCTTCTAAGATGCACAGTACAGCCCTTCACAATACAGAATTGGCCCTAAATAGCAACAGCACCAAGGTGGAGAAACCCTGCCCCAGAATCGTCCACTCCATCGGTTGTTATTTTTCGCCACCAGTTGCCAACAGGTGTCACCGCAGGCTCATTTCTATCTACGGCATTATCAAAAGCAAGAGTCCATAAACTCTTGTAACATATGGAACGAAATCCCAACTGCAAAGCTTTTGTGGAAGGCAGTTACATGCTGGTGAGCTGAGGCCTATGTAACCAAAATTGATCAATTACACAAATTAAGCATAGCCCTTAAGGAATTTATTTTATTGGTCTGGACATCTGTTGCAGTATTGTCCAAATCCAAAACTCAAATGGTGCCTCGGGTTGCCAAGTTAGGCAAGAAAATCTAGTAGCTATAAAAGTACAACTGAAAACCCTATATTAATATCACGTCCATCTGCTGAATGTTACATAAATATGCAGACTTTTTATTTTCCTTGGGAATAACATTTATTTTTACAGTGCCCAGTTTGACATTCTTATGACATTCTGTTCAGTTTATTACATTGTAACTTTAAATGTTTCTTCAAAAATGCATTTATAATGTTGTTGTTAATCTTTTTTCAAGGGTCTGTACCACCTGTTTAACTTATAGTTAAATAGAGAAGTCCTTTTTCTTATAGGAAGAATGGGAAATCTTTGGACAAAGAGGCTCAGAAAAGATTTTGAGTAACACTTGTGTAGTGTAAAGGGAAATTATATAACAGCCATGAATGCTAATATTCCATCCTGCTCTTTTACAAGTTGAAATGTAATCTCCATTTTAAACTAAATTAGCATCATTTCCAAACAGAGTATCATATTTATATCAGATTTATACAACCACATCAGATTACTATTAACATGTAAAATAGTCTCTTTTATGCTGTGGGTAAAAAATAGATTGAAGAGAATGATTTGATTTCCACTTTAATGTCAGGGATTTAAATTAATCTGAGTGGACATGTTTAGGCTGAGAGTTGCTCCGACATTGAAGAAACAGCAGGTAGGGGCGGCTTTACCTTAAGAACCTGTTGTGATCCTGGCACGAAGAAAACCTTGCAGTTATAAAAGTACATCTGAAAATCATGATGTTCCTATCATGTCCATCTGCCGAATGTTAAATAAATATGTTGGTTGGTTATTTAAATATGTTGAGTGGCTAAGCCAACTGGAAAATTATAGGATGTGTGTAGGAAAACTTAGAGGACATTTTTCTTCATGTTTTTCCCCCTTCATTCTCAGCCTATATATTCAGTGAAAGACTTTTTAGTAGTCAATTATTGAATGAATCGTAGTCTAATAACAAGACCATCTAGAATGGTCAGGGAGACTTCAAAAGCAAAAACAAAACTAACTAAACAAACAACAACAACGACAAAAAACAACAAGGGAAACAAACTTGGCACAAGTTTTGGGGAGACTTCCTTATGGTATTTTCTATTTTAAAAGAAGAAAAAATAGCACTTTATCAAATACCTTTTAAAGAACACTTTTAACTGCAAAAGTGGTACAAGCTTCCTATGGGATATTTAGATAATATAAATTAGAAAGTGTATTAAAAGTCAATTTAATTTTCTTCAATGAACAATATTAACCCATAATTAGAAGTGTATGAGACTCAAGAAGAGGGTAGCAATGGCTCTCTTTGCTTACCAGAAAGTCTCATTCATTGAGTGTCATTTGTAACAGAATTTTTGTATTCCCTCTTCAACACTTGAAACTAAAAAAGGGAGACTTGTCTAGATAAAATTCAAATAAATTCATTTTTTTTTT
>NW_007221854.1:0-724 GCF_000164805.1 Carlito syrichta | reverse complement strand
ACAACGACAAAAAACAACAAGGGAAACAAACTTGGCACAAGTTTTGGGGAGACTTCCTTATGGTATTTTCTATTTTAAAAGAAGAAAAAATAGCACTTTATCAAATACCTTTTAAAGAACACTTTTAACTGCAAAAGTGGTACAAGCTTCCTATGGGATATTTAGATAATATAAATTAGAAAGTGTATTAAAAGTCAATTTAATTTTCTTCAATGAACAATATTAACCCATAATTAGAAGTGTATGAGACTCAAGAAGAGGGTAGCAATGGCTCTCTTTGCTTACCAGAAAGTCTCATTCATTGAGTGTCATTTGTAACAGAATTTTTGTATTCCCTCTTCAACACTTGAAACTAAAAAAGGGAGACTTGTCTAGATAAAATTCAAATAAATTCATTTTTTTTTTTGAGGAAACACATCTCCAGTGTTAAAGAAGATAACTTTTGGGGAATTGGAGGAGATGTCTAAGAATCTGAATTGGCCATGACAGCAAGAGGCATCAGTTACTTGCCATTTATGTATTGGTGGACTAATTCTGTTTGAAATAAGATGAGCTACTTTCTATAGTCGTGCCTGTACTAGTAAAGGAGGGGCATAACTCCTCCAAGATCACCTACAAAGAATTTTCATGCCAGAGGTTACCTTATAAAACTGTAGAATAAATAACTCACTGAGGTAGAATGGCATTAAAAAGCATCTACCACATACATGTGATATCTGATTTT
>NW_007221853.1:0-972 GCF_000164805.1 Carlito syrichta | reverse complement strand
AGAGAGAGAGAGAGAGAGAGAGAGAGAGAGAGATGAAATATTTCTTCTAATAAAATGCTAATGGTTTTGTTTTGGAGAAAAAATATTGAATTATTGTGGTGTTAGATTTATCTGTATAAGGGTTTCTCAAGTCACAGTCAATAAGTACTTCTGACAGAAAACCAACTATTTCCTGAATTCAATATTCCAGTCCTTTAAATGACTTCAGGATTATGGCGAGGCCCCTTTACAAGGCTGAAGTGAGAGCACAGGAGTAAATGGTATTATATAGAACTGTAGTGTCTGAGGTTCTTACTGTGGGCGTTTGTTAAAATTTCAAAAGTATTATTTGAGCCAAAGTGTATTGGAATATCTTAATAAAGACAGGTGAAGCATTGCCATTGATTTGCGGTGTCCCTCATCGTGGGTATAACCGGTTTCTACTTAGGTTTTCACAGCAAAGATTGTTGGGGGATGCCTACTATGATTAGATACCCAGAACTTACAACTCTCCTGCAGGGTTACTTTGACAATTTAGTATCTGAAAACCTAAAAGAGGTACCATAATCTAAAAAGGAAAATTTTTGGCAACCAGAGTGATTCTCTATAATGTCATTTTCACTCCTAGTACCCTTTGTGCTGTGGTTCAAATGGCTGATTTTAATGTTTTACTTTTCAGTCATTAGCTTTTGAAAAATGACAATCTCACAAGCATTTAATGGAGCACGTACTTTGTGCTGACACTGGCCAAGAGATAGAAAAGTGGAATAACACCTGACTTCTGCCTTCTAGGATCTCATGGCACAGCAAAACAGAAAGCTGTCACAAATATTCATAATGTGAAAAGAGCCACACTCTTGAAATAACCTTGTGCTGGACACTTCACTTACCAATAGGCCAGACATTGTATCGTGATTCTCTTTTACATAAGAGAACTGAGGCTTGCAGAGAGGTTAGATCTCGAAGTTAACAAGAAGAGGAACCAGCATTTAA
>NW_007221852.1:0-714 GCF_000164805.1 Carlito syrichta | reverse complement strand
CGAGGTGCATAATGTATTGTGCAGGCTGACTCCCATGTGGAAGAGAGCACAAAACTTCCTTATGCATGAGGCATTTTTAGCAAATTGGACCCCATTTCAATCTTGATGAAACTTGATGACATTTCCAACTTGCAAGTGCACAAAATGAAAAAGCAAATTTTTAGCTATTTATGTGTCAGAACATCAAAAGCTCAAAAGCCATAATTAAGGGCGTCAACATGGCAGGGAGACCATATTTCTACTCTTCTCAGGGGTCTTCTGGGTCTTTCCTTAGAGGTGAGAGAGAAGCTCTGCTTCTCCTTTAAGACTGGAATCAATTTGGATTTCACGAGCCCCACCTGGGAAACCTTCTCTTCATTCCGAAACTGTCATGTTGATATTTAGTGTTTTTCTTTTTTCTTTAGAAAGCAGGATTTATTGAGAGGACAGAAAAGCTCCCACAGTGGGAGGGGACCTGAGGGGGTTGCCCGATATTTAGTGCTTTTCATTTCTTTCATGAAAAGAGAAATTTCCGGAACAACTATATAGTTGGTGCCCTCTTCTCAACACTTTCCCTGAGGTGTTTTTTGGAAGTCTGAGGGTAAAATGTAAGAATCAGTGACTTGAGATGGTATGTCAATTCTTTCAATTTTTGTTATTACATTATGTGCAATTAACTTTTTGATTTAAATTCTACTAAATATACTAAACAGGCTTTTATGATATGTATACTAA
>NW_007221851.1:0-3055 GCF_000164805.1 Carlito syrichta | reverse complement strand
TCCTTATGCATGAGGCATTTTTAGCAAATTGGACCCCATTTCAATCTTGATGAAACTTGATGACATTTCCAACTTGCAAGTGCACAAAATGAAAAAGCAAATTTTTAGCTATTTATGTGTCAGAACATCAAAAGCTCAAAAGCCATAATTAAGGGCGTCAACATGGCAGGGAGACCATATTTCTACTCTTCTCAGGGGTCTTCTGGGTCTTTCCTTAGAGGTGAGAGAGAAGCTCTGCTTCTCCTTTAAGACTGGAATCAATTTGGATTTCACGAGCCCCACCTGGGAAACCTTCTCTTCATTCCGAAACTGTCATGTTGATATTTAGTGTTTTTCTTTTTTCTTTAGAAAGCAGGATTTATTGAGAGGACAGAAAAGCTCCCACAGTGGGAGGGGACCTGAGGGGGTTGCCCGATATTTAGTGCTTTTCATTTCTTTCATGAAAAGAGAAATTTCCGGAACAACTATATAGTTGGTGCCCTCTTCTCAACACTTTCCCTGAGGTGTTTTTTGGAAGTCTGAGGGTAAAATGTAAGAATCAGTGACTTGAGATGGTATGTCAATTCTTTCAATTTTTGTTATTACATTATGTGCAATTAACTTTTTGATTTAAATTCTACTAAATATACTAAACAGGCTTTTATGATATGTATACTAAATAAATATATGGGCACAACATGTTTGGACATAAATGCCCAACAATTTAATAAATGTCCATTTAGACCGAATTTTTAAACTTTGTATGTATTTGTTAAACTGCAGATCTGATTCAGTAGGTCTGGAGGGCAGCCTGAGAGTCTGCATTTTTGACAAGCTCCCACATGGACCCATGCTGATGGTCTCTGGACAACCTGTGAGGGTGGCAAGGCTTTATATAGCTTCAACTAAGGAAGGGTTCTTAAAATTCACCAGTGGCCATTGTGATCATCAACAGGTGCACTTGTCTGAAATATCCATGTTTTGGTTAAGATACACTTTGAATTTTATAACAGAAATATTATTAAAATATATCCCCAGTACTGCTGCTGCCGGTTAATGATTCACAAAAATCCTTGCTTAATAAGAACTATTTTCCAAAGAGCTCACATTGAATTGCAAATACTACTTCTAATCTGAATGACATCCACAACTCACTTACATCGCCTGAGGACAGAGCTGAGGACAGAGCAGCTTCTGCAAGTGTAGGGCACCCAGTGTGTGCAATGCATTGTCTTGAAAACCATGTGGAAGTATGGTGTTGAATAAGGCACAGATCTGCCACCAAGAAGTTTAAACTCCAGAGAAGGGGACAGGGTAAAATGGTGATTGAAGTGACAGAAGGCAGATTAAAGTTTAATGTTAATTGGATTCAAAGGAAAGGAAGGGACAGCTCATCTGATGGCAAAGCCCAGTGAGATTCCTCATGGAGAAAGTAGCATTTGACCTAGGCCTTGAACCATCAGGACTGGGTGTGTAGAAATGAAGTTGAAGGGCGTGGAAAGAGGTAAGAAAGTATTAAAAGGAGGGAGCGGCTGGGTGAGGTGGCTCAGACCTTAACCTCAGCACTTTGGGAGGCTGAGGTGAGGGATGGCCTGAGCCCGTGAGTTCGAGAACAGCCTGGGCAACTTGGCAAGACTTCATCTCTCCGATAAAAAAAAAAAAAATAGCTGGGTGTGGTAGTGTGCACTTGTAATTCCAGCTACTCGGAAGGCTGAGGCAGAAGAATCTCTGGAATCCAGCAGGTCGACACTGGGGTGGCCGTGAGTGGCACTGCACTCCAGCCTGGGCAACAGAGTAAGACTCTGACTCAAAACATAAAAATCAAAAAATCAAAAAAGGGGGGAGAGTTTGAGAAAATATAACAGGAAAGATAGCTTATGAGTCACAGAGCAGGAATAGTTTGTTTGGCTGAAATGAAGATTTCATGCAATCAAATAAATGGTTGACAATAACCCTAGAAGGGAAAGTTGAGATTACAGTGGGAATGGCCTCAAAAGCCAGCAGAAGGTGTTTGGATTTAAATTCGTAGGTAGTAGGGAGCTATCCTTTGCCCAGTCCACTAGTTCTCAGTTCTACGTTGAGAATGTCTTTGGTTTTTTTGTTTGTTTGTTTGTTTGTTTTGAGTTGGACTCACTCTGTCGCCAGACTGGAGTGCAGTGGCTGCTCCTGGCCACCGCACCCTCGACCTGCTGGGCTCTGGCAATCCTTCCGTCTCAGCCTTCCAAGTAGCCAGAATTACAGACATGCGCTACCACACCCGGCTGATTTTTCGATCTGTTGTCGAGATGAGGTCTCACTGCCCAGGCGGGTCTCAAACCTGTGGGCTCAGGCAATCCACTCACCTCAGCCTCCCAAAGGTGCGGCATTACTTCTTTGGTTTTTTTAAAAAAATTTGAATTGGGTCTGTGAATTGACATTTTAATCCCTTCCCAAATTTCTTTTGATAGTCTATGAAAGTGATCATAAAAGGAAAATAGGAATGAATGGGATGTAGAGGATGAAAGAGAAGGATTCTATTTACTGAAAGGTGATTCTATCTTATGAATCAGAATGAAAAGATAATCCAGAGATGTGGAGAATTTTAGTTACTATGTATGCAGATTCATGCTTTATTTTATTTTGGTTGGAGTCTGTTGCTCATCTGGAGAACAGTGACATGATCATGGCCACGGCAGCTTCAACCTCCTGGGCTCAGGCAATCTTCTACCTCAGCCTCCTGAGTGGGACAACAGGCCCATACCACTAGCCATGCCGGGCTAGTTTTTATTTTTTGTAGAGATGAGGTCTTGCTATGTTGCATGGGCTGGTCTCGGGCTCCTGTGCTCCAATAATCTTCCTGGACCTCCCAAAGGGCTGGGATTGCAGGCATGAGTCACTGCATCCAGCCTAGATTCATCCTTCTTAAATTGTAGACATTCAGCAATAGTGCTAGGAGAGATGGGCTATACCTAGTGTACATCTTCCTGGATTGCCAGTTTCATTCAGTCATAGCTTCACTCTCATGTACGTAAGTTAAAGTATTAAAAAATATATTAGAAATATTTTTTTTGTCCTTAATGTTAATTTACACAGCAAT
>NW_007221850.1:0-2047 GCF_000164805.1 Carlito syrichta | reverse complement strand
CCTGCCTACAGGAGTGTTTTAACTATGGAGTGAGGTAATATATGCATGGGGTTTGCAGAATGCCTGGCATGCAGTAGGTATTCAATTAATGTTAGCTATTTGATGATGCTAATAGAAGGAAAAGCACTGGGTAACATGAATTTTTCAGCAGTTATGTAACCCAGAAACTTATTTCTCAGCATGGTGAGGAGAGTAAGAGCACCTCCAAAGAGACGGGAGCTGGGCCAAGGTGTACTGAAAACATTGTTGAACCTTTAAAGAGTGCCGGTTATACTATACGGCAAGGAGCATAACATCTTTTTAAAAATCTTTAAAACAAACAGATATGTTAAGGAATCAAATGCAAAACTGTTTTAGGACACCAGAGACTTCATAGAAATCTTGCTTTTGGGGCAGTCCATTTAAGATGAGTGCAAGGCCTTGGATGTGGAGCATTATGTGTGAGTGGGGGAAAGTCCAAGGCTTGATAACTTCCATGCTTGCATTTTTCAGATGTGGAGCCCCCATGAGAAATAATTTGACAAATTTTAGAATCCTATTCCCTTCGACGTGAACTTCTGGCTAGCAAAACCCCTCCTGATGTAGGTTCTCAGTAGCCTGAGCTATTTTTGTGCCTATTTAAAACAGTAATTATGTGTAAATTCAGGGAAAGAGCAGTAGGGAAAAAAAAAGAATCGACAATGGGAAAGGAAATAAAAACATGTTTCCCCAGAAAGTAACCCAAGCACCTTTCAAGGATTACTATGAGGTATAGAATCTTATTCAGGGTGAGTTGGTTTTTTTTTCTTTCTCCTTTCACAGTCTCCTGACAGAATCAAGGGAAACGTAACCCTAGTGTAAAAAGACAGGGCGGAATCATATGAAGATCGTTTTTCCATTGACTAATTTGCTTTGCTTTCCTATTGTTAAAGAAAAAATTTGTTGGTTTTATACTTTGCTAAAAGCAAAAGGGACATAAAATAGCCATTATTTTTCACCATTAACCTGCCTTTCTTTTTGTTGGGGGCACACAACAGCAGAATAACTGTCTGTGATTCAGAAATAATAAGCAGGGAGAAGCTATAGGTATAGTTTATACATCAGTACTTTTATAGTGAGTACATAGAACAGTTTTATTTGGGAATTGAATATTTGTGGGCTAGGGGCCCCTCCTTGTGAAGGTGCAAAGACCCTGAAGCGTGATTGCTCCCTTCGTTTCAGTGTTTGAGTGGCATATCGAGATCCTTCCAGCACGAGGTGCATAATGTATTGTGCAGGCTGACTCCCATGTGGAAGAGAGCACAAAACTTCCTTATGCATGAGGCATTTTTAGCAAATTGGACCCCATTTCAATCTTGATGAAACTTGATGACATTTCCAACTTGCAAGTGCACAAAATGAAAAAGCAAATTTTTAGCTATTTATGTGTCAGAACATCAAAAGCTCAAAAGCCATAATTAAGGGCGTCAACATGGCAGGGAGACCATATTTCTACTCTTCTCAGGGGTCTTCTGGGTCTTTCCTTAGAGGTGAGAGAGAAGCTCTGCTTCTCCTTTAAGACTGGAATCAATTTGGATTTCACGAGCCCCACCTGGGAAACCTTCTCTTCATTCCGAAACTGTCATGTTGATATTTAGTGTTTTTCTTTTTTCTTTAGAAAGCAGGATTTATTGAGAGGACAGAAAAGCTCCCACAGTGGGAGGGGACCTGAGGGGGTTGCCCGATATTTAGTGCTTTTCATTTCTTTCATGAAAAGAGAAATTTCCGGAACAACTATATAGTTGGTGCCCTCTTCTCAACACTTTCCCTGAGGTGTTTTTTGGAAGTCTGAGGGTAAAATGTAAGAATCAGTGACTTGAGATGGTATGTCAATTCTTTCAATTTTTGTTATTACATTATGTGCAATTAACTTTTTGATTTAAATTCTACTAAATATACTAAACAGGCTTTTATGATATGTATACTAAATAAATATATGGGCACAACATGTTTGGACATAAATGCCCAACAATTTAATAAATGTCCATTTAGACCGAATTTTTAAACTTTGTATGTATTTGTTAAACTG
>NW_007221849.1:0-705 GCF_000164805.1 Carlito syrichta | reverse complement strand
TCCGAAACTGTCATGTTGATATTTAGTGTTTTTCTTTTTTCTTTAGAAAGCAGGATTTATTGAGAGGACAGAAAAGCTCCCACAGTGGGAGGGGACCTGAGGGGGTTGCCCGATATTTAGTGCTTTTCATTTCTTTCATGAAAAGAGAAATTCCGGAACAACTATATAGTTGGTGCCCTCTTCTCAACACTTTCCCTGAGGTGTTTTTTGGAAGTCTGAGGGTAAAATGTAAGAATCAGTGACTTGAGATGGTATGTCAATTCTTTCAATTTTTGTTATTACATTATGTGCAATTAACTTTTTGATTTAAATTCTACTAAATATACTAAACAGGCTTTTATGATATGTATACTAAATAAATATATGGGCACAACATGTTTGGACATAAATGCCCAACAATTTAATAAATGTCCATTTAGACCGAATTTTTAAACTTTGTATGTATTTGTTAAACTGCAGATCTGATTCAGTAGGTCTGGAGGGCAGCCTGAGAGTCTGCATTTTTGACAAGCTCCCACATGGACCCATGCTGATGGTCTCTGGACAACCTGTGAGGGTGGCAAGGCTTTATATAGCTTCAACTAAGGAAGGGTTCTTAAAATTCACCAGTGGCCATTGTGATCATCAACAGGTGCACTTGTCTGAAATATCCATGTTTTGGTTAAGATACACTTTGAATTTTATAACAGAAATATTATTAAAATA
>NW_007221848.1:0-692 GCF_000164805.1 Carlito syrichta | reverse complement strand
TCAACACTTTCCCTGAGGTGTTTTTGGAAGTCTGAGGGTAAAATGTAAGAATCAGTGACTTGAGATGGTATGTCAATTCTTTCAATTTTTTGTATTACATTATGTGCAAATTAAATTTTTGATTTAAAATTGTACTAAATATACTAAACAGGCTTTTATGATATGTATACTAAATAAATATATGGGCACAACATGTTTGGACATAAATGCCCAACAATTTAATAAATGTCCATTTAGACCGAATTTTTAAACTTTGTATGTATTTGTTAAACTGCAGATCTGATTCAGTAGGTCTGAAGGGCAGCCTGAGAGTCTGCATTTTTGACAAGCTCCACATGGACCCATGCTGATGGTCTCTGGACAACCTGTGAGGGTGGCAAGGCTTTATATAGCTTCAACTAAGGAAGGGTTCTTAAAATTCACCAGTGGCCATTGTGATCATCAACAGGTGCACTTGTCTGAAATATCCATGTTTTGGTTAAGATACACTTTGAATTTTATAACAGAAATATTATTAAAATATATCCCCAGTACTGCTGCTGCCGGTTAATGATTCACAAAAATCCTTGCTTAATAAGAACTATTTTCCAAAGAGCTCACATTGAATTGCAAATACTACTTCTAATCTGAATGACATCCACAACTCACTTACATCGCCTGAGGACAGAGCTGAGGACAGAGCAGCTTCTGCA
>NW_007221847.1:0-1090 GCF_000164805.1 Carlito syrichta | reverse complement strand
GGCGGGTCTCAAACCTGTGGGCTCAGGCAATCCACTCACCTCAGCCTCCCAAAGGTGCGGCATTACTTCTTTGGTTTTTTTAAAAAAATTTGAATTGGGTCTGTGAATTGACATTTTAATCCTTCCCAAATTTCTTTTGATAGTCTATGAAAGTGATCATAAAAGGAAAATAGGAATGAATGGGATGTAGAGGATGAAAGAGAAGGATTCTATTTACTGACAGGTGATTCTATCTTATGAATCAGAATGAAAAGATAATCCAGAGATGTGGAGAATTTTAGTTACTATGTATGCAGATTCATGCTTTATTTTATTTTGGTTGGAGTCTGTTGCTCATCTGGAGAACAGTGACATGATCATGGCCACGGCAGCTTCAACCTCCTGGGCTCAGGCAATCTTCTACCTCAGCCTCCTGAGTGGGACAACAGGCCCATACCACTAGCCATGCCGGGCTAGTTTTTATTTTTTGTAGAGATGAGGTCTTGCTATGTTGCATGGGCTGGTCTCGGGCTCCTGTGCTCCAATAATCTTCCTGGACCTCCCAAAGGGCTGGGATTGCAGGCATGAGTCACTGCATCCAGCCTAGATTCATCCTTCTTAAATTGTAGACATTCAGCAATAGTGCTAGGAGAGATGGGCTATACCTAGTGTACATCTTCCTGGATTGCCAGTTTCATTCAGTCATAGCTTCACTCTCATGTACGTAAGTTAAAGTATTAAAAAATATATTAGAAATATTTATATTTGTCCTTAATGTTAATTTACACAGCAATTAATAGTAGTCCAGAATCAGTCAGAGGTACTATTTTGGATTAGGATGTGTTTTCCTCTTGCCCTTTAGATATTATATTTAACCGGTGTCGATTGTATTAGACTGTTAGACTGGTTTCTTGAAAAGATGCTTTTTTGGGGGTGGTTGTTTGTTTTAGAGCTATACATAAAAATTTAAAAGGCATGCTAATCTCTTCCTCTGTTAATGGAAAGTCTGGTTGCACAAGCCACAGGGCTTTAACAGTAACAAGGCCCCTGGTGGCAGCCTACTGGAATTGCAGGAACAAGAACAAGCATGACGAATGCAGACTTCAGAGTA
>NW_007221846.1:0-1336 GCF_000164805.1 Carlito syrichta | reverse complement strand
CAGCACATACTACATTTCTTTGGTTTCACAGGTCCACAGATGGAGAGGAATTGTGCCTGAAGGTAGAATATGTGGAAACTCACCACCACCTATTTCAGGTGACTTAGCTGATGAGATTTTGGACTTCTGAGGTGATAATATTTTTTTGAGATTGTTGCACTTTTAGTTGATGACCATGGATTGAGATTTAGAGGACTTTTAGATGAGGTAATTATATTTGGGATGACATAAATCTTTGAGGGCCAGAGGTTGAACTAGGGTAGGGAGAATAATGACCCTCAAAAATGTCCATACCCTTTTGAATATGTCACCATACAGAGCAAAAGAAATTTGCCATTGTGACTAGGGTTACAGGTTTTGAAATGGGGAGATTATCCTAGATCATTCATGTGGGCATAATCTAAACACGAGTCCTTGAATTTGGAGCATGTTTCTGTCTGCAGTCAAAGAGAAGGCAGAAGAATGAGTTTTAATATAGTAATGTGAGAGTGATTTAATACTCTTTTGCTAGCTCCAAAATGTGGAAGCTATGTGAAAAGACAAGAAAGAGGCCGCTAAACACTAAAGGGCAATCTCAGGCTGACAAGCAGCTAGGAATCGGACACCTCAGTCCTACAACCACATGGAACTGCACATTTTTAATGCCTGAGAACAATGAGAAGATACTCCCACAGAGACAAAAGAAAGGAAGACACCATCACATCATGTTAATTTTAGCTTGATGAAACATAGATCAGATTCCTGACCCAAAGAACAATAACATAATAAATTTATCCTTTTAAGTACCTAAGTTTGTGGTAATTTTTTACGGCAGCATAGAAAACAAATACAGTATGGCGAACTCAACATTATATATTTACATCTACCTAGGTGTATACTCACAGATTACATGCATTCATTTTCATTGCTGTGCTATATTTTAACATACAAATATATCACATTTCATCCATTTCTGTCCTGATGGATATTTATGCTGTTTCTAGTTTATTTCTATAATAAAACAATGCAGGAATAAATATTTTTCTTTATGTCTACTAATACTTAATGCAAAGATTTCTATGGTACATGTAGGGAAAAGAAGTACTGGGTTATTAATTATGCATGTTTCATACATTATTATTTATTTCTAATGCATCTTAGAATGGTTGTACCAATTTTAATTTTTGATGATATCTGATATATTTGATACTCCTTACTATTTTCCTCCATTTTTCTGTATTGAATTAGTTTTAATTTTCACCACTCTGCCCTATCTGACTTTAAAAGTTTTGTATTTTATTTCTAGTCGTTTAGTGATTAGTCATAAATTTTAACATACATGCTTATTTTATGAAAA
>NW_007221845.1:0-759 GCF_000164805.1 Carlito syrichta | reverse complement strand
GGTTAGCTGGCTGTTTGTTTACGAAATAAGTGAAGTTATAGTTCCTTACTTGTGGAAGTAGTTTTAGACTAAGTGTAATTTAATTCAACATAAATAGTCAGCTCTTTGTATCTGTAGATTCAACCAATCTCGGTTCAAAAATATTAAAAATAATAATAATAATATAAAAATAACAACTCAGCAATAAAAATAATGCAAGTAAAAATACAGCATCACAACTATTTGCATAGCATTTGCACTAGATGAGGTGTTGTAAGTAATCTAGAGATGATTTAAATTATACAAGAGGATATGTGCTGTTTATATGCAAATATGACAACATTTTATACAGGACACTTGAGCATCCTTGGACGTAGGCTACCATGGGGGTCTGGAACCAATTCTCTATAGATACCAAGGAAGAACAATTGTATAACCAATTTACTCAATGAACAACCTAAAACTATGGATAGCTTAAAAAATTGTTTCAAACTTTATTTTTTGAAAGATTTGTAAAATATTAAGAGTTCATTTTTAAAGATATTTTACAAAAAAAGTACTCTCTACTATAGCAAACCACTTGCAATTTTCCTAATGCAGAAGAAATATAAATTGGCGGACAAATAGCAACTATTAAAAACAAACAAAAAAACAGATTTTGTATATGAGATTGCATTATTTTTATTAGACAAAAATATAATACTGCTTGTTAGAATAAATGTTTAACAATGATTAATCAAGGACCAAATTCAATTCAAATTTTAATATGAAAAATAAAGC
>NW_007221844.1:0-391 GCF_000164805.1 Carlito syrichta | reverse complement strand
GAACAACCTAAAACTATGGATAGCTTAAAAAATTGTTTCAAACTTTATTTTTTGAAAGATTTGTAAAATATTAAGAGTTCATTTTTAAAGATATTTTACAAAAAAAGTACTCTCTACTATAGCAAACCACTTGCAATTTTCCTAATGCAGAAGAAATATAAATTGGCGGACAAATAGCAACTATTAAAAACAAACAAAAAAACAGATTTTGTATATGAGATTGCATTATTTTTATTAGACAAAAATATAATACTGCTTGTTAGAATAAATGTTTAACAATGATTAATCAAGGACCAAATTCAATTCAAATTTTAATATGAAAAATAAAGCCGGGCTCGGTGGCTCAGCCTGTAATCCCAGCTCTTTGGGAGGCTGAGGTGAGCGGATTGCC
>NW_007221843.1:0-652 GCF_000164805.1 Carlito syrichta | reverse complement strand
AAATGTTTGCTTTTTTTGAATGGGAGATATGAAATATCATTGACACTTTCCTTGATTACTAGAAATTTATTCTTGCCTTCTGTTGTGATAACACTTTCTATGTTGATTTGGTTATTTGCCTATCACTCCTCACATATTCATTATACTGGCTTCCAACTCATTTTAGTTTACTGCTGTTCTTTGATATTTACTGAACAAACCAAAAAGCTGTATTTATTAAAAACTCATAAAAAATAGGAATAGTTTATGGAACAAAGAATAGTCTTTAAAGCAGGCACATAATGTTAGCATAACAAAAGCCTACATTTATAAAGGGTGTACTATGTACTAGACCCTTTTACAAGCTTTTTCTCATTTAATCCTCACAATTTCCCCATGAGGTTGGTATTACTGTATCATTCCCATTTCACAGATGAGGAAATGGAGGTTTAAGGAAGCTGAGTTGCCTTCCCAAAATCATGTAGCTTTAGCTAGTATGTTAAGAGGTCTGTCCTAGATTTTAACAAAGCTACATTCTAAGACCAATTTCTTAATGACTATTCTATAATACCTTCTTTTATGACTTAAAAAAAAGATCCCTTTAGGAAAACTGCTAGAACTTTGAGCACTCTTTCTCAACAATCTCTCTTGTGGGATTATATTCTGAAATGTT
>NW_007221842.1:0-1397 GCF_000164805.1 Carlito syrichta | reverse complement strand
CTAGAACTTTGAGCACTCTTTCTCAACAATCTCTCTTGTGGGATTATATTCTGAAATGTTTAGGTTGATGGAATTCTGATCCTTAGATGACTGGTTGTTTTTTAGATGTTTGGTTTTTCAGATCCACATGCGACCAAGACCATTCAGTCTCTATAATCATAGTACTTTCTTAATCAGCCTAGTTATTCCTATTATATATTTCTGGGGGAACCAGAAACTCTTCAGAGGCATAGAACTTAACAGCCTTTTATAGAACCTAGGGAATTTCTATTGCCAGAACTTGAAGATCTTTCCAAGGTGTTCCATGGAAAGCTCTCGTGTCTCTTCTTTACTCTCATGTCTGTCTCTTTGAAAGCAGATTCTGGTTCTCCTTTTGAATTTTATAAGATTAAGACAAGAAGGCAGGTTGAACTTACTTTAGAGGCTGCAGAACAGGCATTCATAGAAGGCCATACTTCCTTGATTTTCAGACATGTGCTTCAGACTAAGGACAGGCCTCCTTGGTCATAGATACCCCAGGGCAGTCTACTATGGAGGTTTTCCTAAGTCAGGAGAGGATAGTTGAGGTCATGCTGAGGAACAGAATGAAAAAACATGTCCACCACAGAAGCCATTTCTTCCCAAATTTTCACTGAACTACTGGAGGAAAGGATAGTCTTTATTTACTCTGTGTGAATCAAGTTTATAGATATGGCAGACTGTCTAGAGAAACTGAGAACCAATAATTAGCCAGAGAAGGGCTATAGCAAGCCTAGGGATTATTGATAATGCAGATTTGACTGGTCTTTCAGGTCTGGCTTAGATTCCCCACAATGCAAGTTAACACTGCTATGATTAGGAACATATCAATAAAATTCTCGTTCTTAGCTGCCACATCACTAAAATAAATATAATCATACCTGCTGAATTTTAGGAAGAACCAACTAAGAAAATTAATGTGAAACCCCTTTGAATTATCTCAAAGCACTGTGTACAGTTTAGTTGTTATTAACCTGAAGTTTATGTTGTAGGTAAATAAAATTTGTTTCTAATTATTTTGACTTCATTCCCTAGAACTCTACACATAGACACACTATAATTCCCTATATATTGCTCTTGAAGTCTGAAGGTCTTGGCTTCTTCTTCAGCTGTAACCAGCGTCAGTGTGCCTTGAGGCCCCATCACTAGATTTCCACTGTGAGATTACCTATACTCCATTTCTCCAGGTAGTCTGTTGCTACTTGACTCAGTCGGCAGTCATCTGCACCCTTTGCCAAGTTAATTTGGTGACTGAGGGGTTCTGTAAGAATCTGAGATAAGCATGGGTACATACTGACATCCCTGCTTGGAAGAATCCTTTTAAATTGCACTGTTCCTCACTATACCAAACCAAGAGAGGACAATTCTCATTGCTAGGG
>NW_007221841.1:0-746 GCF_000164805.1 Carlito syrichta | reverse complement strand
TTTAGGAAGAACCAACTAAGAAAATTAATGTGAAACCCCTTTGAATTATCTCAAAGCACTGTGTACAGTTTAGTTGTTATTAACGTGAAGTTTATGTTGTAGGTAAATAAAATTTGTTTCTAATTATTTTGACTTCATTCCCTAGAACTCTACACATAGACACACTATAATTCCCTATATATTGCTCTTGAAGTCTGAAGGTCTTGGCTTCTTCTTCAGCTGTAACCAGCGTCAGTGTGCCTTGAGGCCCCATCACTAGATTTCCACTGTGAGATTACCTATACTCCATTTCTCCAGGTAGTCTGTTGCTACTTGACTCAGTCGGCAGTCATCTGCACCCTTTGCCAAGTTAATTTGGTGACTGAGGGGTTCTGTAAGAATCTGAGATAAGCATGGGTACATACTGACATCCCTGCTTGGAAGAATCCTTTTAAATTGCACTGTTCCTCACTATACCAAACCAAGAGAGGACAATTCTCATTGCTAGGGGGGACATTTTTGGAAAATCTACCTTGAATCTCATCACTCTGCTAAGTACCACTATAAGTTATTTTGTTGACTGTTGTTATTATTGTCATCTAGGACGTATGCATCTTTTTTTGTTAATCAGATTTAGGAAGAAATTTGGGTATGTGTTGAGAAACAGTGATGCTGGATGTATAACTTTAGATGTAATACATTTTGGATTTAGTTATCCTAACATCTTTCTCTTTAACTCTTTTCATTCTTTTGTATTATGTTAAAAT
>NW_007221840.1:0-544 GCF_000164805.1 Carlito syrichta | reverse complement strand
GATGGATTTCTTCTGCAAACCAAAATAAACCATCAAGAGAAACAGGGAGATAGCACACAGAATGGGAAGAAAAGATATGCCAACTGTATATCTGACAAAGGCCTAACATCTGGGATCTACAAGGAACTCAAAGGCACCAAAAGGTGGGGGGAGCCCCATTAAAAAGTCGGCAAAAGACATGAGTAGACAATTCTCAAAAGAAGATATATGGGCAGCCAACAGACACATGAAAAAGTGCTCAACCTCACTCATTATCAGAGCAATGCAAGTCAAAATCACAGTGATATACCACCTAACCCCAGTAAGAATGTTCGTCATTAATAAAACAAACAAGAGATACTGGTGAGGATGCAGAGAAAAAGGAATGCTTCTAAACTGCTGGTGGAAAAGCAAACAACTGCAACCTCTCTGGGAGACAGTGTGACAATTTCTGAAAGAACTAGAAATCGACCTTCCCTATGATCCAGCAATTCTCCTATTGAGAATATACTCAGAGGAACTCAAGTCATTCTACAGAAAAGATACCTGCACACACATGTTTGTG
>NW_007221839.1:0-6983 GCF_000164805.1 Carlito syrichta | reverse complement strand
CACCCCATGCTCCTTCCTTATGGATTTGAATAAAATGTGATAAACAGAGTTGAAGCAGCCATCTTGTCAAATAAGTAAAACCAACTAATGGAGCTTAGTTCTGAAACATTTGAATAGACTTGGAGAGGTCAAAATGAGGTGATTATGCCTCAGTTCTCTGAATCCAGACCCTTGAAAAGCAAGGATCTAGGCAGAAGAATCAGAGGCAGCCTAGAGGTTAAGCTAGGAGATGCACCCTCTGCTAACAAAAGTATGGTGGTTTCACACAAGTGATATCTCTGGGACCACGTGAATATCATTCCTTTGACATTTCAGAAATACTATCTTCTATTTTCAATAGAATTGCAAGTGTCTGGGAAGAAAAGGGATTAGCTCCTCCACCTGCCACATTTCTTCTCAGGAAAGTTCTAATCCTCTTAAACCTGGGATCAATAAACACTCAGATTTTTATTCAGAATCTATTGCTCTCAATGTGTTATTGCTCTCAATGTGTTCTTGTGCTCTCTATCCTGCTATTAGGCAGAATTTGAATAAATGTCCTGGTCAGTCTCTCAGTCGAAACTGGATTTTTCCACAAGTTACAGAGATAAAATAATGGCATAAATATAAATTTATTTATATCTTAAGAAAGGTGCGGAGTTTAAAGGGCAGAGCTGGTATAGAGCTATATCCTCCAAAATTCTCAATGACTCAGGATCTTTTCAGCTCACCACTCCACTACCTAAGATAAAGTCATACTCTGTGAGGTTCAAAGTAGCAACCATTGCATCTGTATTTCAGTCCACAGGATGGAGAAAGAGATGAAGAAGTGTGGATTAAATGCATGTAATAGCTGTCTTTTAAAGAAGTTTACCAAAAGATATCACAAAACACTTTTGCTTACATCTTATTGGCCAGGACATGGTCAAAGGGCCACACCATGATGACAGAAAGGTTGGTAAACAGAGTTGTTATTTTTATAGATATAGTGACCAGTTAAATCAGTAGCAATAGAAGATGGGGGAAATATTGAGAGATAACTATCTATGTCCACCACAGAAAGTTACAGAAAACTGCTCATTAAAATCCTGCCTATCTGCAAATATACAAGAGAATTAATCCATTCCTTATTCCAACCATTGAGTCCCTCAAAAAAAAAAGCCACTTATCATATGGTACTATATTTAATATTTTTAAAAATGTATGTCATAATGGCACCCCATTTTCTTTTCATTTCATGAGTTTAGGTTACTACCTTATATAAACATGTCAATATAAGATATGTGTATAACATATGTATATAAGATATATGTATGTTTTATGTAAGTTTGATAATTTATTATGTTTAAAATTTTTCTTTTTAATTTTTTTATTTATTATAGAGTTGTGTGGTACAAGTGAGGATTTATTACATAAGTGGGTTGCACGTGGATGACATTGGGGCTCCTAAGTGGCTCTCACTCCCTCAGTAGTGAAACAGCTACGCTTTGTGTTGCCACATGCCCTCCTCACTTGTCCATTTCTCCCTCTTCTAGCAGTGTCCAGAAACTGCATTCCCACCATTGTGCTAATGTGACTAGTGTTCAGGACCAACTTATGAATGAGAACATGCAGTATTCAGTTCTTTGTTTCTGTGAGAGCTCACTTAGTATGATGGTCTCCAACTACATCTAAATTGTTGTGAAGGCCATGATCTTCTTTTTCTTTATGGCTGCATAATATTCCATCATGTATACGTACCACATTTTCTTTATCCAGTCTACTTTCAATGGACAGCAGGGTTGGTTCCATGTTTTTGCTATTGTAAACCATGCAGCAATAAGCATGTGTATGAAGATGTCTTTTTGGTAGAAGGATTTATGTTCCTCCAAGTATATTTCCAGGAGATAGATTGCTGAATAATATGGAAAGATCGATGTTAAGTTATTTTAGAAATCACCACATTGCTTTCAATAGAGGTTGATCTAGCTTACATTCCTATCAACAGTGTAGAAGTATTTTTTTGTCTCTGCAGTTGTGCCAGCATCGGTTGCTTTTTGACTCATTAATAATAGCCATTCTTACCAGAGTTATGTGGTATCTGAGTTTAGTTTTGATTTGCAATTCTCTGATGATTAGTGAAGCTGAGCATTTTTTCATGTGTCTATTGGCTGCTGGGATGTCATATTTTGAAAGTGTCTGTTCATGTCCTTCATCTACTTTTTTTTTCTTTCACTTTGAGTACCTTATAGATCCTGGATGTTGAGCCTTTGTCACATACATAATTTGCAATTTTTTTTTTCCATTCTGTAGGTTGCCTCATTACTCCCTTGATGTTTTCTTTTGTTATGCAAAAGTTTTTTAGTTTGCTGAGGTCCCACCTATCTACATTAGCTTTTGTAGCATTTGCTTTTGGGGACTTGGTCATGAATTTATTGCCTACTCTAATATCCACAAGTGTGTTTCCCATGCTTTCTTCTAAAATACTTATAGTTTTATGTTTAGGTTCTTGATTCATTTTTTTTTTTTTGAGTTGGAGTCTCACTCTGTCGCTCAGACTGGAGTGCAGTGGCTGCTCCCGGCCACCACAGCCTCGACCTACTGGGTTCCAGTGATCCTTCCACCTCAGCCTTCCAAGTAGCCGGAATTACAGTCGTGCGCTACCACATCCGGCTAATTTTCTGATTTTATTGTAGAGATGAGGTCTTGCCTGCCCAGGCGGGTCTCGAACCCACGGGCTTGGGCAATCCACTCACCTCAGCCTCCCAAAGGCGCGGGATTACAGGCTGAGCCACCAAGCCCGGCTATTGATCCATTTTTGACTTTATTTTGTGTATGGTGATAGGCAGTGGTCCAGTTCATCTCTGCATGTTGTTAGTCAGTTTTCCCAGCACCATTTGCTAAATATGGTCTCCTTTCCCCCAATAATTGTTATTGGTGACTTTATGAATGATGAGTTTATTGAGAGACCACGATTTTACTTCTGGAATCTCTGTCTTGTCCATTGACATATGTGCCTATTCCTGTACTAATGCCATGCTGTTTTGTAATAAAGTTTAAAGTATTTTAATATAAAAGTTTAAAGTCTGGAAGTGTGATACTTCCTGCATGCTTTGTTCCTTTTGCTGAAGATTGTTTTAGCTATTCATACTCTTTTTTGTTTCCATATGCATTTTGGTATTGTCATTTCCAGATCTGTAAAAAATGACGTTGATAATATGATGGGTGCTGTACTAAATCTGTAGATTGCCTTGGATCAGATGAATGTTGATTCTTCCAATCTATTAGCATGGGATTCTTTTCATTTGCTTGTGTCATCCTTGATTTCTTTGAGTGGTTTTTGTAATTCTCACTGTGAAATTCTTTCACTTCTCTTGTTAGGTGGATGCCAAGTATTTCATTTTATTATGGTGAGTGGGATTGCATTTTTATTTTGTTTATGCATCTACTTGTTGCTAGTGTATAGAAATGTCACTGTATTTTGCATGTTTATTTTGTAACCTGAGATTTTACCAATGTCATTTACCAGTGTGAGAAGGCTTTTGACAAATTCACTAGGGTTTTCTAGGTATAGAATCATCATATGCAAAGAGGGATAGTTTAGCTTCCACTTTTCCTATTAGAATACTCCTAATTTCTATCTCTTGCCCGATTGCTCTGGCTAGGACTTGTCTTGTTCCTATTCTTAGGGAGAATGTTTCCAGTTTCTGCCCGTTGATCAAAATGTTCATTGTGGGTTTATCAGAAATTGCTCTTACTGTTTTGAGGAATGATCCTTGTAATGTCTAGGTATTTGAGGGTTTTTATCAAGAGGAGATGCTGGTTTGTCAAAGGCTTTTTATGCATCTAATGAGATAATCGTGTGATTCTTGCTTTTACTTTCATTAATGCACTGAATTACATTTATGAACCAGTCCTGCATTCCAAGAATGCAGCCAACCTGGTCATAGTGGATGATTCTTTAGGATTCTTTAGATGCATTGTTGGATCCAATTCACTAGAATCTTGTTGAGAAATTTGTGTGACTATGTTCATCAAGAAGTTTGACTTTAATTTCCTTTCCTTGTTGAGTCTTTGCCAGGTGTGGTTATCAACATAATGTTAGCTTCATCAAATGTGTTAGGGAGAATTCCATAGTTCTTGATTTCCTGGAAGACTTTCATTAAGATTGGTATCAGTTTCTCCTTTTATGACTTGTAGAATTCAGTTGGGAAGCCATCTGGTTCAGGACCTTTTTGCTTGTGTGTGTTTGTGTGTGTGTGTGTGTGTGTGTGTGTGTGTGTGTGTGTGTGTGTGTGTGTCTCTGAAGGTTTCTAATGACTGAGTTTATTTCCTGAATTGCTATTGGTCTGTCTGGAGTTTCACATTTTTTTTTGATTCAACCTTGGAAGGTTGTATGATGCCAGAAAATCTTCCATTTCCTTTAGATTTTCTCATTTATTTGCATACAAATGTCCATAGTAATGTCTGATAATCTTTTGAATTTCTTAAGGTTCAGATGTGACATCACCTTTTCTTTTCTAATTGTGCTTATATTGGTTTTTATTTATTTATTTTAGTCAATCTGGTCAAGGGTCTGTCATTCTTATTTATCTTTTCTTTTCTTTTTATTGGATTGAATTCTCACTCTGTCACCCAGACTGGAGTGCAGTGGCTGATCCTGGCCACCACAGCCTCGACCTGCTGCGTTCAGCAATCCTTCCTCCTCAGCCTTCCAAGTAGCTGGAACTATAGGCACGTGCTACCATGCCCAGCTAATTTTTTGATTTATTGTAGAGATGAGGTCTCACCAAGTTGCCCAGGCAGATCTCGAACCTGCGGGCTCAGGCAATCCACTCACCTCAGCCTCCCAAAGCGTGGGATTACAGGCTGAGCCACTGAGCCCAGCTCTTATTTATCTTTTCAAGGAAAAAGTTTTTTGTCTTGTTGATCCCTTCTATGAGTTTTAGTCTTCTATATCCTGCAATTGTGGCTTTGTCTTAGTGATCTAGATTTTTCTACTGAAACTAGAATTTAGATGATCTTGCCTTTCCAGCTTTCTTAGGTGTGATGTTAGGCTGTTTACTTGTGATCTTTCTGGTTTTTTATAATGTGTGTGTGCAGTGCTATAAATTATACTCTCAACACTGCATTTATGGCATCGCAGAGATTATGGTAAGATGTGTCTTTGTTTTCATTTGCTTCCAGCATTCTTTTTATTTCTGTCATGATTTCTGTGTTGCCCCAGAAGTCATTCAGCAGCATATTGTTTCATTATCATGAATTTTTGTGTTTTGAGGGGATCTTGTTGGTGGTAAGATTTATTTTTATTCCAGTGTGACCTAAAAAGATTCATGGTATTAATTCAATCTTTTGAAATGTGCTTATACTTGGTTTATGTCCAAGAATGTGATCAATCTTAGAGTATGTTCCATGTGCTGATGAGTAGAATGTAGATGTTGGGTGAAGTGTTCTGCAGATGTCTATCAAATCCATTTGGTCAAGTGTTGAGTTAAGATTCCAGATCTCCTTGTTGATTTTTAGCTTAAGTGATCTGACAAAGGGTGTGTCAGTGGAGTACTGAGGTTTCCAACTATGATTTTGTGAATGTCAATGTCCTCTCTTAGTTCACCTAGAAGTTGTTTTAGAAAACCTGGTGCTCCTGTATTGGGTCCATGTATGTTTAAGATGAATATTTCTTCTTATTGAGCCTTTTGTTATCATGTAGTGTCCTTCCATGTCCTTTTTAACTTTTGATGTTTGACATCTGCTTTGTCTGCTATCAGAATAGCTACCCCTGCTCATTTCTGCTTTCCATTTGTCTGACACTTCATTTCAAGTCCTTAACTTTGAGGCTGTGGGTGTCCTTTGCAGTGAGATGAGTTCCTGGAGGCAAAATACTGTTGGATCATGCTTGATTGTCCAGTTTGTCACTCTATCCTTCTTCAGTAGTGCATTCAGTCCATTCACGTTCAAATTAATTATTAAAATGTGAGAGTTTACCTCTGTCATAGAGCTCTTAGGGGTTACTTTGTTCCCTTTTTGCTTTGTATTGGTATATGTGTGTATTTTTATTTTTGTGAATGATTGATATGCTCTGTTAACTCTGCACTTGTCTGTACTTTTGTGATGGGAATGACCATGCTTTTGTTTCTGAGTTTACACTTTCTTAAGCACCTTCTGAAGGGCTGGTCTGTAGGCAGAATATTCTCTTATGGATTGGGTGTCTGGGAAGAATTGTAATTCTCCATCACTGATTAAGCTTAGCTTAGCGGGGAAGGAAATTCTTGGCTGAAATTACTTTTATCTGAGAATGTTAAAAATGGAACTTCTGTCCCTTCTGGTCTGTAGGGTTTATACAAATAAGTCTGAAACAATTCTGATGGGCCTTCCTCAGTAGTTAGTTTGAGTTTTTTCTCTTACTGCCTTTATGATTTTTTTCTTCTATGCTTACTCTGTGGTGATGGATGACTATTTGTCTTGGGATGGTTTTCTCATGTGATACCTTACAGAAGTTTTTCAAGTCTCTTGTGCTTACATGGTTGCCTCTCTAGTGAAATGTGGGAAGTTTTCTTGGATGATCTCATGGAATGCATGTTCCATACCAGTTTTCCCTTCTGCTTCTGCAATACCAAGCAGGTATAGATTTGATTTCTTGACAGTCCCACATATCTTGAAGGCCTTTGTCCTTCTTTTTGAACTTTTGTTCTATGTTTTTGACAGACTGGGTTAGTTCCATACTGTGGTCTTCAAACTCTGAGATTCTTTCATCTGCATGATTAATCCTGCTCCTTATTCATGTTATTGTTTTTAAATTGCAGGATAAATTTTCTTATTTCCAGTATTTCATACTGGGTCTTTCTGAAGTTGGCCCACTTTTACTTCCTGTAGGACTTTTGTGAGTTTTTCCTTATAGCTTCTCATCCATTGGATAGCACTCAGGGGCTATCCAATCACAGGTTTGTTTCTGTTAGCCAACCAATCTCTGAATTCTCTGTCATTCAGACTAGGTCTTCTTTTTGGGGAAATTCCATTGTTTGTGCACT
>NW_007221838.1:0-1543 GCF_000164805.1 Carlito syrichta | reverse complement strand
TCAAATGGGATTCACAGTCTGATTTTATAATCCTGAACCTAAGGGACCTAAATAAAAGATCACATGTTGGTCATATTTAACCAGTAGAATATTTTTTCTGATCTGTATGTGTTTTAGAAATTAGAAAGTTTCTAATAAAAATCTAGATTTCTGACCTCTGAAAAGATCAAAATATCTGGGAACACTGAATAAAGGGAGCCAATCCTCTTTAAATGGAGCATGGACTCTCCAGTCCCTTGAGTCCCCTATTTCTGTACTCTGGTGCATCCAATTTAGCAAATGCCACTCCTCTGTTTCTTTGCAAATAACGCCAGCTTACTTTAAGGTAGCAATGAACCCAGCCCCCAGCAAAACACTACTTTTGAAAACATCATTTTGCAACTAATGGTGGCCATTTGACAATGTTCTGGTTGATGAAACATAAGAGGATGACTTCAGAAGTTATGAGAAGACCTTTCTTTTCCTCATAAAAGGGTACACCCCATGCTCCTTCCTTATGGATTTGAATAAAATGTGATAAACAGAGTTGAAGCAGCCATCTTGTCAAATAAGTAAAACCAACTAATGGAGCTTAGTTCTGAAACATTTGAATAGACTTGGAGAGGTCAAAATGAGGTGATTATGCCTCAGTTCTCTGAATCCAGACCCTTGAAAAGCAAGGATCTAGGCAGAAGAATCAGAGGCAGCCTAGAGGTTAAGCTAGGAGATGCACCCTCTGCTAACAAAAGTATGGTGGTTTCACACAAGTGATATCTCTGGGACCACGTGAATATCATTCCTTTGACATTTCAGAAATACTATCTTCTATTTTCAATAGAATTGCAAGTGTCTGGGAAGAAAAGGGATTAGCTCCTCCACCTACCACATTTCTTCTCAGGAAAGTTCTAATCCTCTTAAACCTGGGATCAATAAACACTCAGATTTTTATTCAGAATCTATTGCTCTCAATGTGTTATTGCTCTCAATGTGTTCTTGTGCTCTCTATCCTGCTATTAGGCAGAATTTGAATAAATGTCCTGGTCAGTCTCTCAGTCGAAACTGGATTTTTCCACAAGTTACAGAGATAAAATAATGGCATAAATATAAATTTATTTATATCTTAAGAAAGGTGCGGAGTTTAAAGGGCAGAACTGGTATAGAGCTATATCCTCCAAAATTCTCAATGACTCAGGATCTTTTCAGCTCACCACTCCACTACCTAAGATAAAGTCATACTCTGTGAGGTTCAAAGTAGCAACCATTGCATCTGTATTTCAGTCCACAGGATGGAGAAAGAGATGAAGAAGTGTGGATTAAATGCATGTAATAGCTGTCTTTTAAAGAAGTTTACCAAAAGATATCACAAAACACTTTTGCTTACATCTTATTGGCCAGGACATGGTCAAAGGGCCACACCATGATGACAGAAAGGTTGGTAAACAGAGTTGTTATTTTTATAGATATAGTGACCAGTTAAATCAGTAGCAATAGAAGATGGGGGAAATATTGAGAGATAACTATCTATGTCCACCACAGAAAGTTACAGAAAACTGCTCATTAAAAT
>NW_007221837.1:0-726 GCF_000164805.1 Carlito syrichta | reverse complement strand
TAAACCTGGGATCAATAAACACTCAGATTTTTATTCAGAATCTATTGCTCTCAATGTGTTATTGCTCTCAATGTGTCTTGTGCTCTCTATCCTGCTATTAGGCAGAATTTGAATAAATGTCCTGGTCAGTCTCTCAGTCGAAACTGGATTTTTCCACAAGTTACAGAGATAAAATAATGGCATAAATATAAATTTATTTATATCTTAAGAAAGGTGCGGAGTTTAAAGGGCAGAACTGGTATAGAGCTATATCCTCCAAAATTCTCAATGACTCAGGATCTTTTCAGCTCACCACTCCACTACCTAAGATAAAGTCATACTCTGTGAGGTTCAAAGTAGCAACCATTGCATCTGTATTTCAGTCCACAGGATGGAGAAAGAGATGAAGAAGTGTGGATTAAATGCATGTAATAGCTGTCTTTTAAAGAAGTTTACCAAAAGATATCACAAAACACTTTTGCTTACATCTTATTGGCCAGGACATGGTCAAAGGGCCACACCATGATGACAGAAAGGTTGGTAAACAGAGTTGTTATTTTTATAGATATAGTGACCAGTTAAATCAGTAGCAATAGAAGATGGGGGAAATATTGAGAGATAACTATCTATGTCCACCACAGAAAGTTACAGAAAACTGCTCATTAAAATCCTGCCTATCTGCAAATATACAAGAGAATTAATCCATTCCTTATTCCAACCATTGAGTCCCTCAAAAAAAAAGCCACT
>NW_007221836.1:0-1062 GCF_000164805.1 Carlito syrichta | reverse complement strand
TCAAAATGAGGTGATTATGCCTCAGTTCTCTGAATCCAGACCCTTGAAAAGCAAGGATCTAGGCAGAAGAATCAGAGGCAGCCTAGAGGTTAAGCTAGGAGATGCACCCTCTGCTAACAAAAGTATGGTGGTTTCACACAAGTGATATCTCTGGGACCACGTGAATATCATTCCTTTGACATTTCAGAAATACTATCTTCTATTTTCAATAGAATTGCAAGTGTCTGGGAAGAAAAGGGATTAGCTCCTCCACCTACCACATTTCTTCTCAGGAAAGTTCTAATCCTCTTAAACCTGGGATCAATAAACACTCAGATTTTTATTCAGAATCTATTGCTCTCAATGTGTTATTGCTCTCAATGTGTTCTTGTGCTCTCTATCCTGCTATTAGGCAGAATTTGAATAAATGTCCTGGTCAGTCTCTCAGTCGAAACTGGATTTTTCCACAAGTTACAGAGATAAAATAATGGCATAAATATAAATTTATTTATATCTTAAGAAAGGTGCGGAGTTTAAAGGGCAGAACTGGTATAGAGCTATATCCTCCAAAATTCTCAATGACTCAGGATCTTTTCAGCTCACCACTCCACTACCTAAGATAAAGTCATACTCTGTGAGGTTCAAAGTAGCAACCATTGCATCTGTATTTCAGTCCACAGGATGGAGAAAGAGATGAAGAAGTGTGGATTAAATGCATGTAATAGCTGTCTTTTAAAGAAGTTTACCAAAAGATATCACAAAACACTTTTGCTTACATCTTATTGGCCAGGACATGGTCAAAGGGCCACACCATGATGACAGAAAGGTTGGTAAACAGAGTTGTTATTTTTATAGATATAGTGACCAGTTAAATCAGTAGCAATAGAAGATGGGGGAAATATTGAGAGATAACTATCTATGTCCACCACAGAAAGTTACAGAAAACTGCTCATTAAAATTCTGCCTATCTGCAAATATACAAGAGAATTAATCCATTCCTTATTCCAACCATTGAGTCCCTCAAAAAAAAAAGCCACTTATCATATGGTACTATATTTAATATTTTTAAAAATGTATGTCATA
>NW_007221835.1:0-6611 GCF_000164805.1 Carlito syrichta | reverse complement strand
TTCTTGTGCTCTCTATCCTGCTATTAGGCAGAATTTGAATAAATGTCCTGGTCAGTCTCTCAGTCGAAACTGGATTTTTCCACAAGTTACAGAGATAAAATAATGGCATAAATATAAATTTATTTATATCTTAAGAAAGGTGCGGAGTTTAAAGGGCAGAACTGGTATAGAGCTATATCCTCCAAAATTCTCAATGACTCAGGATCTTTTCAGCTCACCACTCCACTACCTAAGATAAAGTCATACTCTGTGAGGTTCAAAGTAGCAACCATTGCATCTGTATTTCAGTCCACAGGATGGAGAAAGAGATGAAGAAGTGTGGATTAAATGCATGTAATAGCTGTCTTTTAAAGAAGTTTACCAAAAGATATCACAAAACACTTTTGCTTACATCTTATTGGCCAGGACATGGTCAAAGGGCCACACCATGATGACAGAAAGGTTGGTAAACAGAGTTGTTATTTTTATAGATATAGTGACCAGTTAAATCAGTAGCAATAGAAGATGGGGGAAATATTGAGAGATAACTATCTATGTCCACCACAGAAAGTTACAGAAAACTGCTCATTAAAATCCTGCCTATCTGCAAATATACAAGAGAATTAATCCATTCCTTATTCCAACCATTGAGTCCCTCAAAAAAAAAAGCCACTTATCATATGGTACTATATTTAATATTTTTAAAAATGTATGTCATAATGGCACCCCATTTTCTTTTCATTTCATGAGTTTAGGTTACTACCTTATATAAACATGTCAATATAAGATATGTGTATAACATATGTATATAAGATATATGTATGTTTTATGTAAGTTTGATAATTTATTATGTTTAAAATTTTTCTTTTTAATTTTTTTATTTATTATAGAGTTGTGTGGTACAAGTGAGGATTTATTACATAAGTGGGTTGCACGTGGATGACATTGGGGCTCCTAAGTGGCTCTCACTCCCTCAGTAGTGAAACAGCTACGCTTTGTGTTGCCACATGCCCTCCTCACTTGTCCATTTCTCCCTCTTCTAGCAGTGTCCAGAAACTGCATTCCCACCATTGTGCTAATGTGACTAGTGTTCAGGACCAACTTATGAATGAGAACATGCAGTATTCAGTTCTTTGTTTCTGTGAGAGCTCACTTAGTATGATGGTCTCCAACTACATCTAAATTGTTGTGAAGGCCATGATCTTCTTTTTCTTTATGGCTGCATAATATTCCATCATGTATACGTACCACATTTTCTTTATCCAGTCTACTTTCAATGGACAGCAGGGTTGGTTCCATGTTTTTGCTATTGTAAACCATGCAGCAATAAGCATGTGTATGAAGATGTCTTTTTGGTAGAAGGATTTATGTTCCTCCAAGTATATTTCCAGGAGATAGATTGCTGAATAATATGGAAAGATCGATGTTAAGTTATTTTAGAAATCACCACATTGCTTTCAATAGAGGTTGATCTAGCTTACATTCCTATCAACAGTGTAGAAGTATTTTTTTGTCTCTGCAGTTGTGCCAGCATCGGTTGCTTTTTGACTCATTAATAATAGCCATTCTTACCAGAGTTATGTGGTATCTGAGTTTAGTTTTGATTTGCAATTCTCTGATGATTAGTGAAGCTGAGCATTTTTTCATGTGTCTATTGGCTGCTGGGATGTCATATTTTGAAAGTGTCTGTTCATGTCCTTCATCTACTTTTTTTTTCTTTCACTTTGAGTACCTTATAGATCCTGGATGTTGAGCCTTTGTCACATACATAATTTGCAATTTTTTTTTTCCATTCTGTAGGTTGCCTCATTACTCCCTTGATGTTTTCTTTTGTTATGCAAAAGTTTTTTAGTTTGCTGAGGTCCCACCTATCTACATTAGCTTTTGTAGCATTTGCTTTTGGGGACTTGGTCATGAATTTATTGCCTACTCTAATATCCACAAGTGTGTTTCCCATGCTTTCTTCTAAAATACTTATAGTTTTATGTTTAGGTTCTTGATTCATTTTTTTTTTTTTGAGTTGGAGTCTCACTCTGTCGCTCAGACTGGAGTGCAGTGGCTGCTCCCGGCCACCACAGCCTCGACCTACTGGGTTCCAGTGATCCTTCCACCTCAGCCTTCCAAGTAGCCGGAATTACAGTCGTGCGCTACCACATCCGGCTAATTTTCTGATTTTATTGTAGAGATGAGGTCTTGCCTGCCCAGGCGGGTCTCGAACCCACGGGCTTGGGCAATCCACTCACCTCAGCCTCCCAAAGGCGCGGGATTACAGGCTGAGCCACCAAGCCCGGCTATTGATCCATTTTTGACTTTATTTTTGTGTATGGTGATAGGCAGTGGTCCAGTTTCATTCTTCTGCATGTTGTTAGTCAGTTTTCCCAGCACCATTTGCTAAATATGGTCTCCTTTCCCCCAATAATTGTTATTGGTGACTTTATGAATGATGAGTTTATTGAGAGACCACGATTTTACTTCTGGAATCTCTGTCTTGTCCATTGACATATGTGCCTATTCCTATACTAATGCCATGCTGTTTTGTAATAAAGTTTAAAGTATTTTAATATAAAAGTTTAAAGTCTGGAAGTGTGATACTTCCTGCATGCTTTGTTCCTTTTGCTGAAGATTGTTTTAGCTATTCATACTCTTTTTTGTTTCCATATGAATTTTGGTATTGTCATTTCCAGATCTGTAAAAAATGACGTTGATAATATGATGGGTGCTGTACTAAATCTGTAGATTGCCTTGGATCAGATGAATGTTGATTCTTCCAACCTATTAGCATGGGATTCTTTTCATTTGCTTGTGTCATCCTTGATTTCTTTGAGTGGTTTTTGTAATTCTCACTGTGAAATTCTTTCACTTCTCTTGTTAGGTGGATGCCAAGTATTTCATTTTATTATGGTGAGTGGGATTGCATTTTTAATTTGTTTATGCATCTACTTGTTGCTAGTGTATAGAAATGTCACTGTATTTTGCATGTTTATTTTGTAACCTGAGATTTTACCAATGTCATTTACCAGTGTGAGAAGGCTTTTGACAAATTCACTAGGGTTTTCTAGGTATAGAATCATCATATGCAAAGAGGGATAGTTTAGCTTCCACTTTTCCTATTAGAATACTCCTAATTTCTATCTCTTGCCCGATTGCTCTGGCTAGGACTTGTCTTGTTCCTATTCTTAGGGAGAATGTTTCCAGTTTCTGCCCGTTGATCAAAATGTTCATTGTGGGTTTATCAGAAATTGCTCTTACTGTTTTGAGGAATGATCCTTGTAATGTCTAGGTATTTGAGGGTTTTTATCAAGAGGAGATGCTGGTTTGTCAAAGGCTTTTTATGCATCTAATGAGATAATCGTGTGATTCTTGCTTTTACTTTCATTAATGCACTGAATTACATTTATGAACCAGTCCTGCATTCCAAGAATGCAGCCAACCTGGTCATAGTGGATGATTCTTTAGGATTCTTTAGATGCATTGTTGGATCCAATTCACTAGAATCTTGTTGAGAAATTTGTGTGACTATGTTCATCAAGAAGTTTGACTTTAATTTCCTTTCCTTGTTGAGTCTTTGCCAGGTGTGGTTATCAACATAATGTTAGCTTCATCAAATGTGTTAGGGAGAATTCCATAGTTCTTGATTTCCTGGAAGACTTTCATTAAGATTGGTATCAGTTTCTCCTTTTATGACTTGTAGAATTCAGTTGGGAAGCCATCTGGTTCAGGACCTTTTTGCTTGTGTGTGTTTGTGTGTGTGTGTGTGTGTGTGTGTGTGTGTGTGTGTGTGTGTGTGTGTGTCTCTGAAGGTTTCTAATGACTGAGTTTATTTCCTGAATTGCTATTGGTCTGTCTGGAGTTTCACATTTTTTTTTGATTCAACCTTGGAAGGTTGTATGATGCCAGAAAATCTTCCATTTCCTTTCGATTTTCTCATTTATTTGCATACAAATGTCCATAGTAATGTCTGATAATCTTTTGAATTTCTTAAGGTTCAGATGTGACATCACCTTTTCTTTTCTAATTGTGCTTATATTGGTTTTTATTTATTTATTTTAGTCAATCTGGTCAAGGGTCTGTCATTCTTATTTATCTTTTCTTTTCTTTTTATTGGATTGAATTCTCACTCTGTCACCCAGACTGGAGTGCAGTGGCTGATCCTGGCCACCACAGCCTCGACCTGCTGCGTTCAGCAATCCTTCCTCCTCAGCCTTCCAAGTAGCTGGAACTATAGGCACGTGCTACCATGCCCAGCTAATTTTTTGATTTATTGTAGAGATGAGGTCTCACCAAGTTGCCCAGGCAGATCTCGAACCTGCGGGCTCAGGCAATCCACTCACCTCAGCCTCCCAAAGCGTGGGATTACAGGCTGAGCCACTGAGCCCAGCTCTTATTTATCTTTTCAAGGAAAAAAGTTTTTTGTCTTGTTGATCCCTTCTATGAGTTTTAGTCTTCTATATCCTGCAATTGTGGCTTTGTCTTAGTGATCTAGATTTTTCTACTGAAACTAGAATTTAGATGATCTTGCCTTTCCAGCTTTCTTAGGTGTGATGTTAGGCTGTTTACTTGTGATCTTTCTGGTTTTTTATAATGTGTGTGTGCAGTGCTATAAATTATACTCTCAACACTGCATTTATGGCATCGCAGAGATTATGGTAAGATGTGTCTTTGTTTTCATTTGCTTCCAGCATTCTTTTTATTTCTGTCATGATTTCTGTGTTGCCCCAGAAGTCATTCAGCAGCATATTGTTTCATTATCATGAATTTTTGTGTTTTGAGGGGATCTTGTTGGTGGTAAGATTTATTTTTATTCCAGTGTGACCTAAAAAGATTCATGGTATTAATTCAATCTTTTGAAATGTGCTTATACTTGGTTTATGTCCAAGAATGTGATCAATCTTAGAGTATGTTCCATGTGCTGATGAGTAGAATGTAGATGTTGGGTGAAGTGTTCTGCAGATGTCTATCAAATCCATTTGGTCAAGTGTTGAGTTAAGATTCCAGATCTCCTTGTTGATTTTTAGCTTAAGTGATCTGACAAAGGGTGTGTCAGTGGAGTACTGAGGTTTCCAACTATGATTTTGTGAATGTCAATGTCCTCTCTTAGTTCACCTAGAAGTTGTTTTAGAAAACCTGGTGCTCCTGTATTGGGTCCATGTATGTTTAAGATGAATATTTCTTCTTATTGAGCCTTTTGTTATCATGTAGTGTCCTTCCATGTCCTTTTTAACTTTTGATGTTTGACATCTGCTTTGTCTGCTATCAGAATAGCTACCCCTGCTCATTTCTGCTTTCCATTTGTCTGACACTTCATTTCAAGTCCTTAACTTTGAGGCTGTGGGTGTCCTTTGCAGTGAGATGAGTTCCTGGAGGCAAAATACTGTTGGATCATGCTTGATTGTCCAGTTTGTCACTCTATCCTTCTTCAGTAGTGCATTCAGTCCATTCACGTTCAAATTAATTATTAAAATGTGAGAGTTTACCTCTGTCATAGAGCTCTTAGGGGTTACTTTGTTCCCTTTTTGCTTTGTATTGGTATATGTGTGTATTTTTATTTTTGTGAATGATTGATATGCTCTGTTAACTCTGCACTTGTCTGTACTTTTGTGATGGGAATGACCATGCTTTTGTTTCTGAGTTTACACTTTCTTAAGCACCTTCTGAAGGGCTGGTCTGTAGGCAGAATATTCTCTTATGGATTGGGTGTCTGGGAAGAATTGTAATTCTCCATCACTGATTAAGCTTAGCTTAGCGGGGAAGGAAATTCTTGGCTGAAATTACTTTTATCTGAGAATGTTAAAAATGGAACTTCTGTCCCTTCTGGTCTGTAGGGTTTATACAAATAAGTCTGAAACAATTCTGATGGGCCTTCCTCAGTAGTTAGTTTGAGTTTTTTCTCTTACTGCCTTTATGATTTTTTTCTTCTATGCTTACTCTGTGGTGATGGATGACTATTTGTCTTGGGATGGTTTTATCATGTGATACCTTACAGAAGTTTTTCAAGTCTCTTGTGCTTACATGGTTGCCTCTCTAGTGAAATGTGGGAAGTTTTCTTGGATGATCTCATGGAATGCATGTTCCATACCAGTTTTCCCTTCTGCTTCTGCAATACCAAGCAGGTATAGATTTGATTTCTTGACAGTCCCACATATCTTGAAGGCCTTTGTCCTTCTTTTTGAACTTTTGTTCTATGTTTTTGACAGACTGGGTTAGTTCCATACTGTGGTCTTCAAACTCTGAGATTCTTTCATCTGCATGATTAATCCTGCTCCTTATTCATGTTATTGTTTTTAAATTGCAGGATAAATTTTCTTATTTCCAGTATTTCATACTGGGTCTTTCTGAAGTTGGCCCACTTTTACTTCCTGTAGGACTTTTGTGAGTTTTTCCTTATAGCTTCTCATCCATTGGATAGCACTCAGGGGCTATCCAATCACAGGTTTGTTTCTGTTAGCCAACCAATCTCTGAATTCTCTGTCATTCAGACTAGGTCTTCTTTTTGGGGAAATTCCATTGTTTGTGCACTGCTACTTGCTTTTTGGGGTCCTGCTTCCTTAAGACTCCTACAAGTCCCTCTGTTTCTGTTGGGAGCCGGCCACAGAGGCCCACTGAGCATTAGGGATCAGGGAGGACCATGGACG
>NW_007221834.1:0-551 GCF_000164805.1 Carlito syrichta | reverse complement strand
AATCATCCTGATGTCGCAAATTGGCTATTTGTCCCTTCAGTGCTCACCACCAGGTTCCTCGGGCCAAAATCAGTCATCATATCTCAAGCTGTGAAGACAAAAGTTGTATCCAACAAGATGTTGTCAACCAAACCAAGAACTTTGGACAAGAGACCCTGGCTGAGAGCACATGGCAGTGCCCTCCTTGCGATGAAGACTGGGATAGAGATGTGTGGGAAGATAGGAGCACCCCATTTGTCTGGGGAACAGTTAACTATTGTGGCAACAAAAGTCCTGCAAGCAACATAGTTAACAAACATAAGAGTAACCTGGCTTCAGGCATACCAGTTCCCAAATCTCTGCCAAATGTTTTGCCATGGAAAAAGAATGGAAATCCACAGTAACTGAATATCTATCTCATCAAATTCGAAACCCTAGAAGACTTTTGCTTCTTCCTGCTACCAATGGGTTCTTCGTTTTTCTCCTAATCTAATTAAAGAACAATAAACTGTGTGACTTTCAAACTAAAAAGAAAAAGAAAAAGAAAACAAAAACCTGATTAAAAAGTGGGC
>NW_007221833.1:0-743 GCF_000164805.1 Carlito syrichta | reverse complement strand
GAGACTGGTTCGAAGAAAAACTTGTGCAAGAATCTTGAGTTCAAGAGCAAACTTGGTGCGAATTGGGGCTTTGTCTAAGCATGATATTTTCACTGCCTTGATGGTCTTTCGTTCTTTTGTGTGGCTGGGTCAGTTTGACAAATCTGGATTCGATAAGATTAAAGGTGGATATTCATCCCATATATTACATGTTTATATTTGAGTCAAAGTGTCACTCTTGCACCCAGTCAGGAAAAGGAGCAAAAAATCCAAAACAAATCATATTACTGCTTTATTACTTCAATTGTATCAAATTTTAGAAGAGGCAAGACTTTTCTGTCCTTTTGGAAGTTAGAATTGTCATCATTCACTGGAGGAAGTGACAGGTAGAGGGCAAGGTGACATCTGGAGTGAAGCAGTACAGACGGTATTCTTGTTTGTGATCCTAAGATTGTGCATAGAGGTGTGCTCAGTGGTGAGGTTTTACTGAGATGTGCATTCATGACCAATGCACCTTACATTAAAAATTATTTGATACTGATAGAAAAATTGACAAGATGGTAATAGATAATTGTTCGATTAGGATTGGTATTAGAATCTATTACCAATTCAACAGGTGAAGGTAAATATATCAAATCACAACACTGTTACTAGTTTTTAAAAGTGTGCTGTATTTTCTAGGTTGATAACTAAGAGATACTGAATGTATAATCTCCAAAGTAAAAGGTAGAATTGTTTAAAAAATTTGTCGGTGACCAGCACTG
>NW_007221832.1:0-1628 GCF_000164805.1 Carlito syrichta | reverse complement strand
TCCTTTTGGAAGTTAGAATTGTCATCATTCACTGGAGGAAGTGACAGGTAGAGGGCAAGGTGACATCTGGAGTGAAGCAGTACAGACGGTATTCTTGTTTGTGATCCTAAGATTGTGCATAGAGGTGTGCTCAGTGGTGAGGTTTTACTGAGATGTGCATTCATGACCAATGCACCTTACATTAAAAATTATTTGATACTGATAGAAAAATTGACAAGATGGTAATAGATAATTGTTCGATTAGGATTGGTATTAGAATCTATTACCAATTCAACAGGTGAAGGTAAATGTATCAAATCACAACACTGTTACTAGTTTTTAAAAGTGTGCTGTATTTTCTAGGTTGATAACTAAGAGATACTGAATGTATAATCTCCAAAGTAAAAGGTAGAATTGTTTAAAAAATTTGTCGGTGACCAGCACTGACCAAGGGTGGGTTAGGACCACACTGCAGAATCTGGACGGAGAGAAGAGACCTCTCGGAGGCAGTTCTTCTGGGAACAGTCTGATCAGGACTGAAGCCAAATTTTATTTGGACTCCTTCCAACTTATATACCATTTTTTATACCCTCCAGCAGTGTGATAATCACTCACTGGGGGCATACAAGTTCCGTGCTTTACAAACTATGCATCACAAGACCACCACGAGATCTGCAATTTCCAAGCAAACAATTCGAACTCCGTGATGCCTGTCATGCTTACATTAAGGTCACAGGTGCACAATTTCAATATAAATTGTTCAAAGTGTTTTCCATAATGTTCAATGAATCATTCATATTATACTCTTTGTTCTAAACCCTAATTAATACAAAAAACTTTTCTAAGTTAACTCTAGGTTCAATCCAAGTTTACTGACTCCTAATATTTTTAATGATTAATATTATCAACTTAACATTATACTATAATCTATAAGTTTACTTAAATGACTTAGCTGTTAGTTATACTATTATCCTATTACGAGTTAACGTAATGCCTCTTAACTCAGTTAAAACTTATTCTTAAGCTACCAAACTTTACTATAATTCATATGAGTTTCATATGTCTAAACTTTAATTTTTATATGATCTAGTAATTGGACTTTAATACTATGCTATATCCTATTAAGCTAATACTTTATCATTAAATCTTATAATTATCATTAACGTATGATTTTTAAAATCATAACACCATAATTCTCATTCTATTCTAATAAAACGACGACTTTAACCCAAAAGTTAAATCTTTTTTCCTAGTATATTAATACATGGCTATGTGTAAAATTTCCTATTGTCATATTAGAAGCAAAAACTGCACCGTTGGGAAAATTTCGGTATACTAATCAAAGGATCTTAAAATTGGCCTACAGGAATAGGAACTAAAGTCATAATCTGAGAAAAGGAAACTTAAAAGCTTAAACAAAACTTAAAAGTTTTCAATGAATGCTTATTACTGTTTGAATCTTTTTGATGGAAATTGTATCATCTTAAATGTATGTTTTATCCAAACAAGTCTATTCTAAAAATCAAATAGTAGCTGTCACACTCTTGGATAATGAGCTGCACGGTTACCATGACAATGACCTCAGGCTGAAGCAAACGGAGTTTCAGCATGTAACGAAACTAGAAAAACGTCCTGCCTGGCTAGAGGGA
>NW_007221831.1:0-380 GCF_000164805.1 Carlito syrichta | reverse complement strand
CGGGTCTCGAACCCGCGGACTCAGGCAATCCACTCACCTCAGCCTCCCAAAGGCGTGGGATTACAGGCTGAGCCACCGAGTCCGGCATCTGCTATAATCTTAATCATAAATGTGTCTGTGATACTAACAACTAGAAACTATGTAAAAGAGCCAAAGTAGTACTGCAGGAATAAATTCGAGTCGCTGCTATGTCACAGGAGACAATGGCATGATGGGAAAAGACACTCATGGTTATATTGATAAGCACACAGAGCAGTTAATAAAATTTCACTGTAAGTGAAATATTTTTAGCTTAAATTGAAACGAATTGTTTTCATTTCAATTTTTCAAGTAAATTTATAGATTTACATGTAAATGCACATAGTTTATTAAAAACACAT
>NW_007221830.1:0-672 GCF_000164805.1 Carlito syrichta | reverse complement strand
GAAGATTAAAACAAGACCCCTACCTATCACCATATACAAAAATCAACTTTAAATGGATCAAAGAACTAAATGTAAAACCTCAAACTATAAGAACCTTAGAAAATATAGAAGACACCCTTATGGAAATTGAAACTGACAACCAATTCCTGACCAAAACCCCAAGTACCCATGTCATAAGAGATAACATAGGCAAGTGGGACCTCAATGAACAAGTGGGCTTCTGCAAAACCAAAGAAACCATTGAGAGAGTGGGGAAATAGCCCACAGACTGGGAAAAATATTTGCCAACTGTATATCTGACAAAGTCCTAACATCTAGGATCTACAAGGAACTCAAACATGCTGAAAAGGAAAAAAAAAATTTTTTTAAAGCCCCATTGCAAAGTGAGCAAAAGATGTGAATAGACACGTCTCAAAAGAAGACATAGGAGCAGCCAACAAATACATGAAAAAGTGCTCAGCCTCACTAGTCATCAAAGAAATACAAATTAAAATCAAACTGAGATGCCACTTAACTGTAGTCAGGATGGCCATCATCAATAACTCAAAAAACAACAGATGCTAGAGAGGATGTGGTGAAAAGGGAACACTTCTACACTGTTGGTGGGAGTGTCAACTAGTACAGCCTCTGTGGAAAACAGTGTGGTGATTCCTAAAATATCTAAAAATCAAG
>NW_007221829.1:0-1050 GCF_000164805.1 Carlito syrichta | reverse complement strand
GTGGATTTAGTTTCAGTCATGCAAAATGAGAAAGTTCTAGAGATCTGCTGTACAAGAAAATATAAATCAATAATACTGGCTGTACACTTAAAAATGTAAAGATAGATTTCATGTTGTGTTTTTTTTTAACATGATTAACGTTTCTAGTGATTTAAACTCTTCATTTTTTCTTTTATTCATGTATTTAAAAAATATTTTTAGCAATCACTGTGCTATCCCTATACTAGGGAATACACCTAACTAGAAAAACAGCTATTCTCTCTCTTCCAGTCTAGAACAGAATGTTTGAGGGCATTTTAGCACACTGTTTTGACCATTATTTAAGCTAGGTGGGGATATGCATAATGTAATATCATTTTAATTTAAATTGCCAACCAGCGGAGAGAAAGTGATTAATCTGATTGTAGCTGAAAATGGAAAGGTAGAGGCTAGGTAACAAAATAGATCAGCAAGACGGACTGCCTCAGGGATGGGCCTTGGACAAATCACAAATCTCTACCCATAGAGACAGGGGAATATGTATAGTGGTACCTTGACCTCCAAGACTGTTAATTACAAGATGTAGGCAAGGAGTGGGTAAAAAGGCCTTAGGAAGCAGGTTCTTCCTACCAGTGTCAACTTCTGTGAGGAATCTGTGATTTTACCCTATTTGCAAGCTGACATGCTAGCCTACCAGTTTCATAAGTGCAAGCAGAAAATACATAATTCCTAGGTCAGAGACAAAGGGCTATATTACTCACAGCACTGTAGGCAGTTTTAGTTTCAAGTTAGCATCGATTTCCCTGTCCTGCGGGGCTGATGAGGGCAGCCCCAAAAGACACTAGACACTCTGTGGGTTTGTGTCACAGCTGAGGTCATAAAGATCCAAGCTTAGGGAATCTGAATCTTTTATGATGGGCTGTCAGTGAATCTGCTTACTTTTTTCTCAGTTTTCACTATTATACTGGACAATAAAAAAGCCTGCACCCGTCCTAATGGAGAACACTATCTCTGTCATCTAAGTATGTGAGTTTCACAAATATTCTTGAAAAAATAGTCTAGAACAAAGGC
>NW_007221828.1:0-539 GCF_000164805.1 Carlito syrichta | reverse complement strand
TGTCAACTTCTGTGAGGAATCTGTGATTTTACCCTATTTGCAAGCTGACATGCTAGCCTACCAGTTTCATAAGTGCAAGCAGAAAATACATAATTCCTAGGTCAGAGACAAAGGGCTATATTACTCACAGCACTGTAGGCAGTTTTAGTTTCAAGTTAGCATCGATTTCCCTGTCCTGCGGGGCTGATGAGGGCAGCCCCAAAAGACACTAGACACTCTGTGGGTTTGTGTCACAGCTGAGGTCATAAAGATCCAAGCTTAGGGAATCTGAATCTTTTATGATGGGCTGTCAGTGAATCTGCTTACTTTTTTCTCAGTTTTCACTATTATACTGGACAATAAAAAAGCCTGCACCCGTCCTAATGGAGAACACTATCTCTGTCATCTAAGTATGTGAGTTTCACAAATATTCTTGAAAAAATAGTCTAGAACAAAGGCCACCATTTCCTCACCAAATCTCTGCCTCTACAAAAATGTTGATGGACCAATGGAGGATTGTCTCACAACAGATAGGAACCCATTCAGCTTAGGACAACCAT
>NW_007221827.1:0-742 GCF_000164805.1 Carlito syrichta | reverse complement strand
CAAACTTCTGGTTTCAAGTGATCTCCCAGTTGGCCTCCCAAAGTGCTGGGATTACAGGCATGTGCTACCATGCCACTACCACTCGCAGTCTTGATTTAAGTGTCTTCTTAATAATTTTTAAGTTTTTGAAAAAATTTTAATAAATATAAACAAAATTTATAGCACTGTCATATATTTATTTCACACTTTTGCGCTATAATCTTTAAGTGTGCCATCATGTACTTTATATAATCTTTGTTTAAAGTGTTATTTTTAAATTATACTTTTAAAATTTCCAGACATCAGAGGTTTTTAGTCATATTTTGTTATTGATTTCTAATTTGATTACATTATAGTGGGAAATATATAGTGTTTTATGATATTGATTATGAGATTATATTAGGCTTTCTTGCTGACTTGGTGCATATCTGATTTTTGTGAGCTTTCTTGTTGGCTCAGGAAAAAATTGTGTTTTGGGTTGATGGGCTTATAGTTATTCTTATTACTATTAGATTAAGTAAATTAATTATATTCAATCTCCCATATGTTTGCTCTTTTTCCTATGGGTTTTATCAGTTTTTGAGAATGATATAACAAAATGTGTACCAGTTTTGATTTCTGAAGTACTTTTCAGTTATTTTAGTTGCTGTTTTCCAGTATAGAACATCTAAATTTTCCTTATGATGATTTACAACTTAAATTTTTATTTGATTGTTAGAAAACTAACTACCTTGGTTGTTTTTTTTTTTTAAATTGATTCATA
>NW_007221826.1:0-2047 GCF_000164805.1 Carlito syrichta | reverse complement strand
TAGACAAGATCTCAGCATGCTGCATAGGCAGATCTCAAGTCTCCTTGGACTTCCTAAGTGCTGGGATTCCAGGTGTGAGTCACCATGTCCACCCAGTCAATGTCCATTTTCTTACTTTCAATTGATCTGTTACACTTTCCAATGTCTTCATACAATTTTGGCAATGTACATCTTCCTAGAAAAGACTGCTTCTCTTAGTTTTTTCTGTGTTTTTACTTTTGTGTATTATTTTATGAATTTTATTTTTGTAATATGTGTAGCGACTTACCCTATTTAATCTTTCATAGCTAACTTGAGTCTTCTTCAATTTGTGTCAGTTTGTGAGAGATTTGTTTATCTTAGTAATCTGTTCAAGGAATCGGACATTTGTTTGTTAGACATTTTAATTTTTAATTGTTATTTTATGCTCTGTTTCACTGATATCCACTATTATTTTTTCTACTTCCATTCATCTTGGTCTTAAGCAATCATCCTCAAGGTTACTTTTTGTTTTTTTGTTTCCTTTGACTTATCTATATACTCCTTCTGGTTTTTTTCCCCCAGAGACAAAGTATCACTCTGTCACCCAGGCAGGGCGTGGTGGCAGGATCATGGCTACTTCAGGCTCAAACTCCTGGGCTCAGGATATCCTCCCGCCTTAGCTTAGTAAGGAGATAGAACTAGTGTTGTGCATCACCAGTCCCAGCTACTTTTTAAATTTTTTGTGCAGTCTCACCACAAGTTTGTTCACAAACTTCTGGTTTCAAGTGATCTTCCCAGTTGGCCTCCCAAAGTGCTGGGATTACAGGCATGTGCTACCATGCCACTACCATTCGCAGTCTTGATTTAAGTGTCTTCTTAATAATTTTTAAGTTTTTGAAAAAATTTTAATAAATATAAACAAAATTTATAGCACTGTCATATATTTATTTCACAATTTTGCGCTATAATCTTTAAGTGTGCCATCATGTACTTTATATAATTTTGTTTAAAGTGTTATTTTAAATTATACTTTTAAAATTTCCAGACATCAGAGGTTTTTAGTCATATTTTGTTATTGATTTCTAATTTGATTACATTATAGTGGGAAATATATAGTGTTTTATGATATTGATTATGAGATTATATTAGGCTTTCTTGCTGACTTGGTGCATATCTGATTTTTGTGAGCTTTCTTGTTGGCTCAGGAAAAAATTGTGTTTTGGGTTGATGGGCTTATAGTTATTCTTATTACTATTAGATTAAGTAAATTAATTATATTCAATCTCCCATATGTTTGCTCTTTTTCCTATGGGTTTTATCAGTTTTTGAGAATGATATAACAAAATGTGTACCAGTTTTGATTTCTGAAGTACTTTTCAGTTATTTTAGTTGCTGTTTTCCAGTATAGAACATCTAAATTTTCCTTATGATGATTTACAACTTAAATTTTTATTTGATTGTTAGAAAACTAACTACCTTGGTTGTTTTTTTTTTTTAAATTGATTCATAAATTGCTTATCAGTCTTCCATTTTCAATATTTCTTTATCCTTTTGTTTTAAATGTGGCTTTTGTGCATAACATATTGCTACTATTTTATGATTCCATTTGGATGACTCTCACGTCTTTGACATTTTGACATGGTCAACATATTTGCATTTTTTATAACTCAATCACATCAGGAATTATTTCTACTATCCCATCTTATGTTGTTTACTTGCAGTACATTTTTCCTGTTCTTTTATGTCTTTCACTCTGCAGACAGAATATTCTTCTGAATTTAAAGCCTAATATTCTATTTCTTCTCTGCCGTGGGCTAGCATTACTTATTAAGAGCCATAAGTATGCTTTTTTTTTTCTTACTGGGTGAAGCTTTTTTCTATGTATGTATTCCATCTGAACAAGAAAAGAATGTTGGCCCACAGTCATCCCCTCTGATTGTTTCTCCTTCCCTGGCCTCAGTGGTATCATCTGGAATTCTGGTTTTGAGTTGATATGAATGCACTTGGACTTGTTTGTCACTGCTTCTTTAGCAAACAGTTATGCACTTTTTATTCTCTTTTATTTCCCATATCATTTCTTTTTCTT
>NW_007221825.1:0-2047 GCF_000164805.1 Carlito syrichta | reverse complement strand
CTTGAGTCTTCTTCAATTTGTGTCAGTTTGTGAGAGATTTGTTTATCTTAGTAATCTGTTCAAGGAATCGGACATTTGTTTGTTAGACATTTTAATTTTTAATTGTTATTTTATGCTCTGTTTCACTGATATCCACTATTATTTTTTCTACTTCCATTCATCTTGGTCTTAAGCAATCATCCTCAAGGTTACTTTTTGTTTTTTTGTTTCCTTTGACTTATCTATATACTCCTTCTGGTTTTTTTCCCCCAGAGACAAAGTATCACTCTGTCACCCAGGCAGGGCGTGGTGGCAGGATCATGGCTACTTCAGGCTCAAACTCCTGGGCTCAGGATATCCTCCCGCCTTAGCTTAGTAAGGAGATAGAACTAGTGTTGTGCATCACCAGTCCCAGCTACTTTTTAAATTTTTTGTGCAGTCTCACCACAAGTTTGTTCACAAACTTCTGGTTTCAAGTGATCTTCCCAGTTGGCCTCCCAAAGTGCTGGGATTACAGGCATGTGCTACCATGCCACTACCATTCGCAGTCTTGATTTAAGTGTCTTCTTAATAATTTTTAAGTTTTTGAAAAAATTTTAATAAATATAAACAAAATTTATAGCACTGTCATATATTTATTTCACAATTTTGCGCTATAATCTTTAAGTGTGCCATCATGTACTTTATATAATTTTGTTTAAAGTGTTATTTTAAATTATACTTTTAAAATTTCCAGACATCAGAGGTTTTTAGTCATATTTTGTTATTGATTTCTAATTTGATTACATTATAGTGGGAAATATATAGTGTTTTATGATATTGATTATGAGATTATATTAGGCTTTCTTGCTGACTTGGTGCATATCTGATTTTTGTGAGCTTTCTTGTTGGCTCAGGAAAAAATTGTGTTTTGGGTTGATGGGCTTATAGTTATTCTTATTACTATTAGATTAAGTAAATTAATTATATTCAATCTCCCATATGTTTGCTCTTTTTCCTATGGGTTTTATCAGTTTTTGAGAATGATATAACAAAATGTGTACCAGTTTTGATTTCTGAAGTACTTTTCAGTTATTTTAGTTGCTGTTTTCCAGTATAGAACATCTAAATTTTCCTTATGATGATTTACAACTTAAATTTTTATTTGATTGTTAGAAAACTAACTACCTTGGTTGTTTTTTTTTTTTAAATTGATTCATAAATTGCTTATCAGTCTTCCATTTTCAATATTTCTTTATCCTTTTGTTTTAAATGTGGCTTTTGTGCATAACATATTGCTACTATTTTATGATTCCATTTGGATGACTCTCACGTCTTTGACATTTTGACATGGTCAACATATTTGCATTTTTTATAACTCAATCACATCAGGAATTATTTCTACTATCCCATCTTATGTTGTTTACTTGCAGTACATTTTTCCTGTTCTTTTATGTCTTTCACTCTGCAGACAGAATATTCTTCTGAATTTAAAGCCTAATATTCTATTTCTTCTCTGCCGTGGGCTAGCATTACTTATTAAGAGCCATAAGTATGCTTTTTTTTTTCTTACTGGGTGAAGCTTTTTTCTATGTATGTATTCCATCTGAACAAGAAAAGAATGTTGGCCCACAGTCATCCCCTCTGATTGTTTCTCCTTCCCTGGCCTCAGTGGTATCATCTGGAATTCTGGTTTTGAGTTGATATGAATGCACTTGGACTTGTTTGTCACTGCTTCTTTAGCAAACAGTTATGCACTTTTTATTCTCTTTTATTTCCCATATCATTTCTTTTTCTTTCCCCTGGGTTTATGTGTAGCGTTCCTTACTAGAGTACAAGTTTTTTGTTTCTTTCTTTAAAACAAAACGAAAACAGTCTTGGCATGCTTTTTCTTGTGCCTGTGATTTTTCAATTTATTTTAGCTACATTTGATCATTTTCCTGGGGGTGAAATTAAAGGCACTTACTTACTGGTCTTCTCCCACCTCTCATCTGTATGGTGTTTGATATCAACCTGACTGACCATTTAAGCTAACTGAATTTTTTCTGAAAGTAATGAGATTGTTTTGTGATGTCAATGTTTTAAAATG
>NW_007221824.1:0-842 GCF_000164805.1 Carlito syrichta | reverse complement strand
TTCGACATACTCAACTTTTCACCACACCTGAATTTATTGCGTTATTTCACAAATGACTGCCCTCCCACATGCTGCTCCCCCAGACTATAATTCACTTCTAGATTATGCCCATGAGTTTTTGCACATCAGGTAGGATTTAACTCAAGCATTGCCTCTTCTAGACAGTGTGACTTGACTCTTCAATCTAAACTAAATGAGCTTCCTAATAACTGGTGTGTGCTTGTGTTATACTTTCTGAAAACTTTAACTTTGGCTTGTTTGTCTTTCTGGAAAACTATAGACTCACTGATGTCAGAGGCTATGCCTTGCCCATTACTACTTACTTACAATAAATAGTACCTACAACATAGTAGACTACTGCCTTTAATGCATGTTTTTTGAGAATGAGAAAAAAAGGATGAATTTGTTAAATAAAGAGGATAAACACCAACTTACAAACATGTTTATTTGATATCTGACCCAAGTAGAAAGAGTTCCTAGTAAGGATATAATATTGAAAAAAAAAAAAAAAAGGAGAAAAATTGCAAAAATAGCTTCATCCTACCACCTTGCTTTAAAGGTTGTTTTACAGAATAAAGAAAAACAGATTATTTTCACCAAAGTCTTGTATGCATACTAATTGCTAATTGAAAATTTGAAATTCTTTTCAAATCCCAGAGAAAAAAAGGAGAAATCTATTTCAAATCCCCAAATTACATAACTTCTAAAAGCTGCAATTCATTGAAAAATGTTAGTCATTTAGAATACGAGTATGAGGAAAAATATAAGAAATTTAATGAGAACATTTGAACAAAAAATATTTTTATTGCATTTTTCAATATAAGGAATGTCAAATTATTGTT
>NW_007221823.1:0-4173 GCF_000164805.1 Carlito syrichta | reverse complement strand
AATATCAACTAGTTCCCCTGGTCAGTGTGCTCACGCGTGTGTTTATTGAAAGACTTCAACTCAAAGGTATGTGTAACGGTGAATTTTGTGTGCTAAATTGTGTAGGCCATGGGGTGCCCGGATTAAGCATTGGTTCTGGATGAGATCAACATCTGAATCGGTGGACTTAGTAAAATAGATTGCCCTCCCCAATGCCGGGGTACATCATTCAATCCATTGAGGCCCCGGTAGAACAAAAACCAGAGGAAGGAGGAATTTGCGCCTTTTTACCTGCCTCACGGCTGAAGTGGAATTTCTCACCTCATCTTCTTCTGCCCTCGGATGGGGATTTACATCATTGGCTCTCCTGGTTCTTGAGCTTCAGACTCCAAGTGAATACCACAGGAATTTCTGGGTCGGCAGATCATGGGACTTCTCAGCCTCCATAATTACATGAGCCAATTTGTCATAATCAATTCTGCTGATTTTGTTTCTCTAAAATCAGCGAATACAGCATGTGTCCCACCAATGCCCACCTCTCTACTGACACGAAATGCACCCTTATTTATATTACTTTATTTTATATGTTTTTTGAGATACGCCTTTAAAGAATGCTGGTGGTAATCAGACAAAGCATTGACAAGGCACATAACATACACTCACAGGGATCCCCTAACATTTATCTTTGTACTGTCTTTTCACAGTGACTAATGCGTTGTCATTAAATTCAGACCTGTGCCTAAGACCACACACTACTAATATGGATTTTGGGGCTCCTTTATCATTAGTCACACACATACATCATTAGATTATTAGGAGCATCCTCTACCCAAGCTTTGGGTAAAAAGCTCTGAAAGAAAGTTGAGTTTGAGAAACAAGGAGCAGCTCAAAACTAGGGGCACTAACAAAGCAGAGTGTTGAGGATGGCTCCTCAAGGAGACCACTCAGTTCCCTGCTGGCAAAGTCAGTTACCTTGGCATTCACTTCCTGCAGCTGCAGAATTGCTCAGAATCTCATGATTTCTTGTCCTGCTGCCACCACCAACTTCCTGTCAGACTGTGCTGGGGTCATCGATTCAGGGCATGTGTTCTGGTTTCGGCAAAGTATAGCATCAGATTGGACTCAGCATAGTTGCTGTAAACATGAAGCAGATTACTTGAAGTGAAATAATTTACCAACATGGTTTTGATGATTTAGCAGGATGCTGAGGTGTAGAACACAAAGACAGGCCCATGAAAAGACCTCAATAAATGACAGTGATTATTACTCCACACTTTATCATGATTCACACTCAGAAACTCCCCAGTTTCAAAAGTCACTGATGTCATTGAAAACCAACAATGCATAGCCTTTCCATTTCATGTGTTTTCATGGACAGCAATTGCACACAGCGCTCTGACATCTATCTACCATCTATCCTCACTGATCCTGAGTTAAAAATAGATATGAGATGTACTTCTCAAAAGCTGGCAAAGCTATGTTTTAGCTCTTGCTCTGTAGGAGCTACTTTCATGTAGAGGACACTATACACGCCCAGTTCCCACTGGAATGTCTCTTTCCTCAGGCCCGGCCTCCTCCATTCGCATGAGACACCTCTTACTCCACTTTAAGTCTCTCGGGGTGAGGTTATGGTGGCAGGGAAAACCAGCACTGAATCTCCTGGTGGTCTGTGGTGTGTCACAACTCAGAGAAACACCATCAGCAGCTATGCCTCTTTCTAATACCATGCACCCTTGACCCACTCACTCTCTCATATGTAGCTGGGCCCATGAGAGACACCATACACGTGGTCAACTTCCGCATCAGCTGGGGGCCAGCTCAACTGGACCGTTCAAGCCTCATATGAACGGTAACAGAGTCCTTACTGGACTCCCATCAGAAGCTTGAGTAGGATGTCTACGGTCACCAATGGCTGTGTCAGTGCAAAATCTCTCCTCTTCCCATTTTCCTGTCACATGGTCTTCATATGTTCACCTCCCATTCTTTCCTCAACCTATTGCAATTGTTGATTTACACCTCAATCGCTTCATGAAAATTGAAGCAACTTTATCCCGGAGGGTTCCTCTTAGGATTCCATGGTAGTGCAAATCATGTCCTTCACACAGGGCCAGGCTCTTTACCATCTGGATGCTGATGGTCGTGACAATCTCCTTTCCTATCGTCTATCTTTTATGCCTTCCCAAACTTATCAGACTCAGTCCCTTCCACTTCCCTTCAGTCCTTAGAATATGCCAAGAATCTTTTCTAAATAAGAACAGCTCCCTTTGACATTTGATTGGCCTTTCAGCAAGGTGGGACTAGTCTAAGCTGCCCTATTGCTCTCGTTTTTGTTTTGTATACCCAGCTACTACATGACACTTGATTGCGCTTTGAGAGATACAGTTTTTCTTTCTTTCCTTTTCTGTCAGAGACAGGGTCTCACTCTGTCACCCAGGCTGGAATGCAGTGGCACAATCATAGGTCACTGCCACACTGACCTTCTGGGTTCAAGCAATACTTTCACCTCAGCCCCCAGAGTAGTTGGGACTACAGGCAGAACCACACCTGGAGAGAGATATAGTTTAAAGACAGGGTTTCACTATGCAGCACAGGAGGTCTTGAGCCCCCGGCCTCAAGCCTCAAACGGTCCTCCCACCTCATCCTCTCAAAGTGCTGAGATTATAGGTGTGAGCCACCGTGTCTCACCTCAGTCCAACATTTTAAATTAACTATGGAAGATAGCTGTCTTAGTTCTTTCAGAATGAGTAGATTTTCTCATGGTCTTTTATTAATTTATTTAAGTTGGAGACTTTTTCTGTCGCCCAGACTGGAGTGCAGTGGCAAGCTCAAGGTCACGGCCAACCTGGCCTCGACCTGCTGGTCTCAGGAGATCCTTCCCCCTCGGCCTTCCAAGTAGCCGGAACTACCGGCGTGCGCTACGACCCCAGGGACTAACGTTTTTCAATTATTGTGGAGACGAGATCTTGCCATGTGCTTTTAATAGTCAGAGTCATAATAGAATAGGTACAACACACGGAAAGTTGTGGAATTGTTGTTATTTAGGGATAAAGAATGCAGATTCAACTAACTTTTCATTTAAGAGAAAGATGCCCCATTATAAACTTCTGGTATTAGATTGAAAGCAAAGAATTCACAAAACTCTCTATTTAACAATAAACTCCATGAAAACTGAGCCAACTTTGACAAAATTTTTGTACACTGTGTTGCTTCTTTCAGACTAATGGTATGCAAGTATTAGAATGTGTCCAGGCCAAAAATATTCATGTTCTTCAACCTGTCTGCAAGTTGCTGTACACACTCAAGTTTTGTTCCTAGCCATTCTCTTTCCTTTGCTGGAAAAAACCTGACACATTAGGAGAAAAACTATATAGGCAAGCCCCGTGTACCTGCTGCCTCTTACCTCTCTGATCATTTCCCTGCTATTTGAGTCTCACTTCTTCTATTTTAACCACATGTCTCTTTCCTGAAAATTTCAGGCCTGCACTTGCTGCTCTCTCTGCCTGGATGGCCTCTTCCCCAAACGAGCAGCCTGGCTATCCCCATCCCCTCCTTGAAGACTTTGCACACCTCTTGCTTTCTAACCAGGACTTCTCCAACTACCATATCAAAGAAGGAAAGCTAATTAAACAGAAAAAAGAAACAGGCCGATCTTCAAGATCATAAGGGAAAACCTAATACCACAGCGAGGATAAATAGACAAATCAACTACTATAGTTTGAGTCTTCAACACCACCTACTGTAAAAACGGTTAAAGTAGGAACTGCTCTGGTTGAGATACGGACTCTGCCTAGAGCCACCAGTACTAGCATCCTCCAGGTAGGATTCAAGTAGTCCAGGGAAACCTCATAAATGACATTTAAAGTTGTTGGCTGCTATGCTGGTTTCTATGCAAATCCATGACTCTGTGACCCATAGTCTTCATTAGGTTTTCTAAAGGAACACTGACATACCAAAGTTAAGGAATGTGTTCTCCAGGCGTCCAAACAAGCATGATTTGAAAACCAGTACTCTACTTTGCATCTTCTTTTCCTTCCAATTATCCTCCTCCTTCTCCTTCTCCTTCTTCTTCTTCCTCTTCCCCTTCTTCTTCTTCTTCTTGTTCTTCTTCTTGTTGTTCTTGTTCTTGTTCTTCTTGTTCTTCTTCTTCTTCTTCTTCTTCTTCCTCCTCCTCTTCCTCTTGTTCTTCTTCTTCTT
>NW_007221822.1:0-4026 GCF_000164805.1 Carlito syrichta | reverse complement strand
ACATCTGAATCGGTGGACTTAGTAAAATAGATTGCCCTCCCCAATGCCAGGGTACATCATTCAATCCATTGAGGCCCCGGTAGAACAAAAACCAGAGGAAGGAGGAATTTGCGCCTTTTTACCTGCCTCACGGCTGAAGTGGAATTTCTCACCTCATCTTCTTCTGCCCTCGGATGGGGATTTACATCATTGGCTCTCCTGGTTCTTGAGCTTCAGACTCCAAGTGAATACCACAGGAATTTCTGGGTCGGCAGATCATGGGACTTCTCAGCCTCCATAATTACATGAGCCAATTTGTCATAATCAATTCTGCTGATTTTGTTTCTCTAAAATCAGCGAATACAGCATGTGTCCCACCAATGCCCACCTCTCTACTGACACGAAATGCACCCTTATTTATATTACTTTATTTTATATGTTTTTTGAGATACGCCTTTAAAGAATGCTGGTGGTAATCAGACAAAGCATTGACAAGGCACATAACATACACTCACAGGGATCCCCTAACATTTATCTTTGTACTGTCTTTTCACAGTGACTAATGCGTTGTCATTAAATTCAGACCTGTGCCTAAGACCACACACTACTAATATGGATTTTGGGGCTCCTTTATCATTAGTCACACACATACATCATTAGATTATTAGGAGCATCCTCTACCCAAGCTTTGGGTAAAAAGCTCTGAAAGAAAGTTGAGTTTGAGAAACAAGGAGCAGCTCAAAACTAGGGGCACTAACAAAGCAGAGTGTTGAGGATGGCTCCTCAAGGAGACCACTCAGTTCCCTGCTGGCAAAGTCAGTTACCTTGGCATTCACTTCCTGCAGCTGCAGAATTGCTCAGAATCTCATGATTTCTTGTCCTGCTGCCACCACCAACTTCCTGTCAGACTGTGCTGGGGTCATCGATTCAGGGCATGTGTTCTGGTTTCGGCAAAGTATAGCATCAGATTGGACTCAGCATAGTTGCTGTAAACATGAAGCAGATTACTTGAAGTGAAATAATTTACCAACATGGTTTTGATGATTTAGCAGGATGCTGAGGTGTAGAACACAAAGACAGGCCCATGAAAAGACCTCAATAAATGACAGTGATTATTACTCCACACTTTATCATGATTCACACTCAGAAACTCCCCAGTTTCAAAAGTCACTGATGTCATTGAAAACCAACAATGCATAGCCTTTCCATTTCATGTGTTTTCATGGACAGCAATTGCACACAGCGCTCTGACATCTATCTACCATCTATCCTCACTGATCCTGAGTTAAAAATAGATATGAGATGTACTTCTCAAAAGCTGGCAAAGCTATGTTTTAGCTCTTGCTCTGTAGGAGCTACTTTCATGTAGAGGACACTATACACGCCCAGTTCCCACTGGAATGTCTCTTTCCTCAGGCCCGGCCTCCTCCATTCGCATGAGACACCTCTTACTCCACTTTAAGTCTCTCGGGGTGAGGTTATGGTGGCAGGGAAAACCAGCACTGAATCTCCTGGTGGTCTGTGGTGTGTCACAACTCAGAGAAACACCATCAGCAGCTATGCCTCTTTCTAATACCATGCACCCTTGACCCACTCACTCTCTCATATGTAGCTGGGCCCATGAGAGACACCATACACGTGGTCAACTTCCGCATCAGCTGGGGGCCAGCTCAACTGGACCGTTCAAGCCTCATATGAACGGTAACAGAGTCCTTACTGGACTCCCATCAGAAGCTTGAGTAGGATGTCTACGGTCACCAATGGCTGTGTCAGTGCAAAATCTCTCCTCTTCCCATTTTCCTGTCACATGGTCTTCATATGTTCACCTCCCATTCTTTCCTCAACCTATTGCAATTGTTGATTTACACCTCAATCGCTTCATGAAAATTGAAGCAACTTTATCCCGGAGGGTTCCTCTTAGGATTCCATGGTAGTGCAAATCATGTCCTTCACACAGGGCCAGGCTCTTTACCATCTGGATGCTGATGGTCGTGACAATCTCCTTTCCTATCGTCTATCTTTTATGCCTTCCCAAACTTATCAGACTCAGTCCCTTCCACTTCCCTTCAGTCCTTAGAATATGCCAAGAATCTTTTCTAAATAAGAACAGCTCCCTTTGACATTTGATTGGCCTTTCAGCAAGGTGGGACTAGTCTAAGCTGCCCTATGCACTCGTTTTATTTTGTATACCCAGCTACTACATGACACTTGATTGAGCTTTGAGAGATACAGTTTTTCTTTCTTTCCTTTTCTGTCAGAGACAGGGTCTCACTCTGTCACCCAGGCTGGAATGCAGTGGCACAATCATAGGTCACTGCCACACTGACCTTCTGGGTTCAAGCAATACTTTCACCTCAGCCCCCAGAGTAGTTGGGACTACAGGCAGAACCACACCTGGAGAGAGATATAGTTTAAATACAGGGTTTCACTATGCAGCACAGGAGGCCTTGAGCCCCCGGTCTCAAGCCTCAAACGGTCCTCCCACCTCATCCTCTCAAAGTGCTGAGATTATAGGTGTGAGCCACCGTGTCTCACCTCAGTTCAACATTTTAAATTAACTGTGGAAGATACCTGTCTTAGTTCTTTCAGAATGAGTAGATTTTCTCATGATCTTTTATTAATTTATTTAAGTTGGAGACTTTTTCTGTCGCCCAGACTGGAGTGCAGTGGCAAGCTCAAGGTCACGGCCAACCTGGCCTCGACCTGCTGGTCTCAGGAGATCCTTCCCCCTCGGCCTTCCAAGTAGCCGGAACTACCGGCGTGCGCTACGACCCCAGGGACTAACGTTTTTCAATTATTGTGGAGACGAGATCTTGCCATGTGCTTTTAATAGTCAGAGTCATAATAGAATAGGTACAACACATGGAAAGTTGTGGAAATGTTGTTATTTAGGGATAAAGAATGCAGATTTCAACTAACTTTTCATTTTAAGAGAAAGATGCCCCATTATAAACTTCTGGTATTAGATTGAAAGCAAAGAATTCACAAAACTCTCTATTTAACCAATAAACTCCATGAAAACTGAGCCAACTTTGACAAAATTTTTGTACACTGTGTTGCTTCTTTCAGACTAATGGTATGCAAGTATTAGAATGTGTCCAGGCCAAAAATATTCATGTTCTTCAACCTGTCTGCAAGTTGCTGTACACACTCAAGTTTTGTTCCTAGCCATTCTCTTTCCTTTGCTGGAAAAAACCTGACACATTAGGAGAAAAACTATATAGGCAAGCCCCGTGTACCTGCTGCCTCTTACCTCTCTGATCATTTCCCTGCTATTTGAGTCTCACTTCTTCTATTTTAACCACATGTCTCTTTCCTGAAAATTTCAGGCCTGCACTTGCTGCTCTCTCTGCCTGGATGGCCTCTTCCCCAAACGAGCAGCCTGGCTATCCCCATCCCCTCCTTGAAGACTTTGCACACCTCTTGCTTTCTAACCAGGACTTCTCCAACTACCATATCAAAGAAGGAAAGCTAATTAAACAGAAAAAAGAAACAGGCCGATCTTCAAGATCATAAGGGAAAACCTAATACCACAGCGAGGATAAATAGACAAATCAACTACTATAGTTTGAGTCTTCAACACCACCTACTGTAAAAACGGTTAAAGTAGGAACTGCTCTGGTTGAGATACGGACTCTGCCTAGAGCCACCAGTACTAGCATCCTCCAGGTAGGATTCAAGTAGTCCAGGGAAACCTCATAAATGACATTTAAAGTTGTTGGCTGCTATGCTGGTTTCTATGCAAATCCATGACTCTGTGACCCATAGTCTTCATTAGGTTTTCTAAAGGAACACTGACATACCAAAGTTAAGGAATGTGTTCTCCAGGCGTCCAAACAAGCATGATTTGAAAACCAGTACTCTACTTTGCATCTTCTTTTCCTTCCAATTATCCTCCTCCTTCTCCTTCTCCTTCTTCTTCTTCCTCTTCCCCTTCTTCTTCTTCTTCTTGTTCTTCTTCTTGTTGTTCTTGTTCTTGTTCTTCTTGTTCTTCTTCTTCTTCTTCTTCTTCTTCCTCCTCCTCTTCCTCTTGTTCTTCTTCTTCTT
>NW_007221821.1:0-808 GCF_000164805.1 Carlito syrichta | reverse complement strand
GGATTTACATCATTGGCTCTCCTGGTTCTTGAGCTCAGACTCCAAGTGAATACCACAGGAATTTCTGGGTCGGCAGATCATGGGACTTCTCAGCCTCCATAATTACATGAGCCAATTTGTCATAATCAATTCTGCTGATTTTGTTTCTCTAAAATCAGTGAATACAGCATGTGTCCCACCAATGCCCACCTCTCTACTGACACGAAATGCACCCTTATTTATATTACTTTATTTTATATGTTTTTTGAGATACGCCTTTAAAGAATGCTGGTGGTAATCAGACAAAGCATTGACAAGGCACATAACATACACTCACAGGGATCCCCTAACATTTATCTTTGTACTGTCTTTTCACAGTGACTAATGCGTTGTCATTAAATTCAGACCTGTGCCTAAGACCACACACTACTAATATGGATTTTGGGGCTCCTTTATCATTAGTCACACACATACATCATTAGATTATTAGGAGCATCCTCTACCCAAGCTTTGGGTAAAAAGCTCTGAAAGAAAGTTGAGTTTGAGAAACAAGGAGCAGCTCAAAACTAGGGGCACTAACAAAGCAGAGTGTTGAGGATGGCTCCTCAAGGAGACCACTCAGTTCCCTGCTGGCAAAGTCAGTTACCTTGGCATTCACTTCCTGCAGCTGCAGAATTGCTCAGAATCTCATGATTTCTTGTCCTGCTGCCACCACCAACTTCCTGTCAGACTGTGCTGGGGTCATCGATTCAGGGCATGTGTTCTGGTTTCGGCAAAGTATAGCATCAGATTGGACTCAGCATAGTTGCTGTAAACATGAAGCAGATTA
>NW_007221820.1:0-3793 GCF_000164805.1 Carlito syrichta | reverse complement strand
CAGGATTTCTGGGTCGGCAGATCATGGGACTTCTCAGCCTCCATAATTACATGAGCCAATTTGTCATAATCAATTCTGCTGATTTTGTTTCTCTAAAATCAGCGAATACAGCATGTGTCCCACCAATGCCCACCTCTCTACTGACACGAAATGCACCCTTATTTATATTACTTTATTTTATATGTTTTTTGAGATACGCCTTTAAAGAATGCTGGTGGTAATCAGACAAAGCATTGACAAGGCACATAACATACACTCACAGGGATCCCCTAACATTTATCTTTGTACTGTCTTTTCACAGTGACTAATGCGTTGTCATTAAATTCAGACCTGTGCCTAAGACCACACACTACTAATATGGATTTTGGGGCTCCTTTATCATTAGTCACACACATACATCATTAGATTATTAGGAGCATCCTCTACCCAAGCTTTGGGTAAAAAGCTCTGAAAGAAAGTTGAGTTTGAGAAACAAGGAGCAGCTCAAAACTAGGGGCACTAACAAAGCAGAGTGTTGAGGATGGCTCCTCAAGGAGACCACTCAGTTCCCTGCTGGCAAAGTCAGTTACCTTGGCATTCACTTCCTGCAGCTGCAGAATTGCTCAGAATCTCATGATTTCTTGTCCTGCTGCCACCACCAACTTCCTGTCAGACTGTGCTGGGGTCATCGATTCAGGCATGTGTTCTGGTTTCGGCAAAGTATAGCATCAGATTGGACTCAGCATAGTTGCTGTAAACATGAAGCAGATTACTTGAAGTGAAATAATTTACCAACATGGTTTTGATGATTTAGCAGGATGCTGAGGTGTAGAACACAAAGACAGGCCCATGAAAAGACCTCAATAAATGACAGTGATTATTACTCCACACTTTATCATGATTCACACTCAGAAACTCCCCAGTTTCAAAAGTCACTGATGTCATTGAAAACCAACAATGCATAGCCTTTCCATTTCATGTGTTTTCATGGACAGCAATTGCACACAGCGCTCTGACATCTATCTACCATCTATCCTCACTGATCCTGAGTTAAAAATAGATATGAGATGTACTTCTCAAAAGCTGGCAAAGCTATGTTTTAGCTCTTGCTCTGTAGGAGCTACTTTCATGTAGAGGACACTATACACGCCCAGTTCCCACTGGAATGTCTCTTTCCTCAGGCCCGGCCTCCTCCATTCGCATGAGACACCTCTTACTCCACTTTAAGTCTCTCGGGGTGAGGTTATGGTGGCAGGGAAAACCAGCACTGAATCTCCTGGTGGTCTGTGGTGTGTCACAACTCAGAGAAACACCATCAGCAGCTATGCCTCTTTCTAATACCATGCACCCTTGACCCACTCACTCTCTCATATGTAGCTGGGCCCATGAGAGACACCATACACGTGGTCAACTTCCGCATCAGCTGGGGGCCAGCTCAACTGGACCGTTCAAGCCTCATATGAACGGTAACAGAGTCCTTACTGGACTCCCATCAGAAGCTTGAGTAGGATGTCTACGGTCACCAATGGCTGTGTCAGTGCAAAATCTCTCCTCTTCCCATTTTCCTGTCACATGGTCTTCATATGTTCACCTCCCATTCTTTCCTCAACCTATTGCAATTGTTGATTTACACCTCAATCGCTTCATGAAAATTGAAGCAACTTTATCCCGGAGGGTTCCTCTTAGGATTCCATGGTAGTGCAAATCATGTCCTTCACACAGGGCCAGGCTCTTTACCATCTGGATGCTGATGGTCGTGACAATCTCCTTTCCTATCGTCTATCTTTTATGCCTTCCCAAACTTATCAGACTCAGTCCCTTCCACTTCCCTTCAGTCCTTAGAATATGCCAAGAATCTTTTCTAAATAAGAACAGCTCCCTTTGACATTTGATTGGCCTTTCAGCAAGGTGGGACTAGTCTAAGCTGCCCTATTGCTCTCGTTTTTGTTTTGTATACCCAGCTACTACATGACACTTGATTGCGCTTTGAGAGATACAGTTTTTCTTTCTTTCCTTTTCTGTCAGAGACAGGGTCTCACTCTGTCACCCAGGCTGGAATGCAGTGGCACAATCATAGGTCACTGCCACACTGACCTTCTGGGTTCAAGCAATACTTTCACCTCAGCCCCCAGAGTAGTTGGGACTACAGGCAGAACCACACCTGGAGAGAGATATAGTTTAAAGACAGGGTTTCACTATGCAGCACAGGAGGTCTTGAGCCCCCGGCCTCAAGCCTCAAACGGTCCTCCCACCTCATCCTCTCAAAGTGCTGAGATTATAGGTGTGAGCCACCGTGTCTCACCTCAGTCCAACATTTTAAATTAACTATGGAAGATAGCTGTCTTAGTTCTTTCAGAATGAGTAGATTTTCTCATGGTCTTTTATTAATTTATTTAAGTTGGAGACTTTTTCTGTCGCCCAGACTGGAGTGCAGTGGCAAGCTCAAGGTCACGGCCAACCTGGCCTCGACCTGCTGGTCTCAGGAGATCCTTCCCCCTCGGCCTTCCAAGTAGCCGGAACTACCGGCGTGCGCTACGACCCCAGGGACTAACGTTTTTCAATTATTGTGGAGACGAGATCTTGCCATGTGCTTTTAATAGTCAGAGTCATAATAGAATAGGTACAACACACGGAAAGTTGTGGAATTGTTGTTATTTAGGGATAAAGAATGCAGATTTCAACTAACTTTTCATTTTAAGAGAAAGATGCCCCATTATAAACTTCTGGTATTAGATTGAAAGCAAAGAATTCACAAAACTCTCTATTTAACCAATAAACTCCATGAAAACTGAGCCAACTTTGACAAAATTTTTGTACACTGTGTTGCTTCTTTCAGACTAATGGTATGCAAGTATTAGAATGTGTCCAGGCCAAAAATATTCATGTTCTTCAACCTGTCTGCAAGTTGCTGTACACACTCAAGTTTTGTTCCTAGCCATTCTCTTTCCTTTGCTGGAAAAAACCTGACACATTAGGAGAAAAACTATATAGGCAAGCCCCGTGTACCTGCTGCCTCTTACCTCTCTGATCATTTCCCTGCTATTTGAGTCTCACTTCTTCTATTTTAACCACATGTCTCTTTCCTGAAAATTTCAGGCCTGCACTTGCTGCTCTCTCTGCCTGGATGGCCTCTTCCCCAAACGAGCAGCCTGGCTATCCCCATCCCCTCCTTGAAGACTTTGCACACCTCTTGCTTTCTAACCAGGACTTCTCCAACTACCATATCAAAGAAGGAAAGCTAATTAAACAGAAAAAAGAAACAGGCCGATCTTCAAGATCATAAGGGAAAACCTAATACCACAGCGAGGATAAATAGACAAATCAACTACTATAGTTTGAGTCTTCAACACCACCTACTGTAAAAACGGTTAAAGTAGGAACTGCTCTGGTTGAGATACGGACTCTGCCTAGAGCCACCAGTACTAGCATCCTCCAGGTAGGATTCAAGTAGTCCAGGGAAACCTCATAAATGACATTTAAAGTTGTTGGCTGCTATGCTGGTTTCTATGCAAATCCATGACTCTGTGACCCATAGTCTTCATTAGGTTTTCTAAAGGAACACTGACATACCAAAGTTAAGGAATGTGTTCTCCAGGCGTCCAAACAAGCATGATTTGAAAACCAGTACTCTACTTTGCATCTTCTTTTCCTTCCAATTATCCTCCTCCTTCTCCTTCTCCTTCTTCTTCTTCCTCTTCCCCTTCTTCTTCTTCTTCTTGTTCTTCTTCTTGTTGTTCTTGTTCTTGTTCTTCTTGTTCTTCTTCTTCTTCTTCTTCTTCTTCCTCCTCCTCTTCCTCTTGTTCTTCTTCTTCTT
>NW_007221819.1:0-2047 GCF_000164805.1 Carlito syrichta | reverse complement strand
AAAAAAAAATGGAGGGGAGAAAACCTGTTTATCTCTATTATTAGCTCCACCAGCAAATTTTGCTGGAATCTCTATAGACTTTACTAAATGATTACTCCATTTTCATTAAAAATGCTATAGGTGCAGTGGGTGTTTATTAATTGATATGTCCAGTTAATTGTGTTTACAGCAAGCAGTTATGGGCTGAAATGCATTCCCTCATCCAAATTCATATGTTGACTTCTTAAGCCCCAGCAATTCAGAATATAACTGCATTTGGAGAAAAGAGTAATTAAGTAATTAAGTTAACATGAGATCACTGGAGTGGGCCCTAATTCAATATGACTGTGTCCTTATAACAAGGGGAAATTTGGACAGATACAGAAGAATGACTACATGAGGACACAGGGCAAAGATGGCCATCTGTAAGCCAAGAAGAGAGGCCTGAGACAGACCCTTCCCTCCTGGTTCTCAGAAGAAACTAACCCTGTTGATGCCTTAACCTTGCACTTCCAGTCTCCAGAACTGTGAGACAGTAAATTTCTTTTGTTGAACCACCCAGTCTATGGTACTTTGCTAGGCAGCCCTAGGAAGCTAATACACATGCATACTTATTATGTATAGGTATTATTACATTTAGACTGTGAACATTTTAAAACTGGCTACAAAATTCTGATTTCTTGCAGGAAAGGTATCGCTCTTTCATTGTATGTATTCCTGTTGTGACTCTAAATAAGACCTCCTGCTCTACCTCCAGTTGGGGGCGGGCTGGAACTATGACCCAAGCAAGGCCAATCAGACACTTTCCTGGGACTTTGACTTTAAAGTAGAACTCAGATGAAAATAGTGATAGACACTGATATAGTTTGGATATCTGTCCCTTCGGATCTCATGTTAAAATATGATCCCTAGTGTTTGAGATAGGACCTAGTGGGAGGTATTTGGGTCATGGGGATAGATCCCTCATGAATGGTTTGGGGCCCTCCCTGTGGTAATGAGTGAGTTCTCACTCTACTTACGCTGGAGCTGGTTGTTTAAAAGAGCCTGGCACCTCCTTCTCTCTCTCTTACTTCCACTCTCCATGGAACATGCCTTCCACCACTGGTAAAAGCTTCCTGAGGCCTCACTAGAAGCCAAACAGATGCCAGCAAAAGCATTAGACAAATATACCTCTTTTCTCTATAAATGACCCAACCTTGGGTATTTCTTCATAGCTATGCAAAAATGGACTAATATAGAAACCTACTCATGGTGCTGACCAATGAGGCTAGTAAATAGCTTCTGCTACATAGATCTGTGTTGCTGCCAGCATCCTGCATGTGTGCAAGCATGGTTGTCCAGCATTCCCATAGATTCTGAGAGTGGTCCAATGTCTTCTATAAATTGCTTTATCTTAAGTTAGAAAGACACATTTTTTATAGCTTACAAGCAAGTATTTTTCTAATTCAATTCATGCAATTTTTTAGCTGAAATCTAAAAGAAATATTAATAAAAACTTTATTTAAAATATTTTTCTTGCTTAGTTCTTTTTTTAAATTCTCTTATGTAGGTTTTGTGCATTCACTCATTATTCAATAATGTTTACTAAGCACACAATATGTGTCAGATATTGTGTTAGATGATTTCAGCGAACTAGATGCTAAAAGATATTCTGTTGGGAATTACTGCATATTTAGAAATTAGTTCTTTCATATATTATTGAATCATTTAGAAGTCTGCATAAATTTACATTGACAACTCAAGTTAGGCAAATTCCATTTAAGCCTAGAAAGTTTTAAATCAGAAAGTGTTTACTGAGCACCTACTATATACAAGGTTCATATCAAAATAATAGACAGTGGGAAATAAAAAAGAAGTAAAGATTGCTTTTCCTGAAAGCACTTATTAGTATCCCCTCAGATACATTTAATAATTGATAAATAGGAGCAAGTTCTATATTAAACACCAAACCTTAAGAAAATGAGAAAAGTTATTCTGAATCCTCCTAACCCAAACGATGTTACCACAGTAGAATTTGTTGTGTTTACACTATGCTAAGTGATTTAATACATGATCTCATTTAATCCTC
>NW_007221818.1:0-1206 GCF_000164805.1 Carlito syrichta | reverse complement strand
CATAACAAGGTGAAAAACTCTTTAAAGCCTTTTTACCGCTGTCTCATTTCCTAAACCCAGGTATGCAAGCTACTGACCATTTTCGAAAAAGTTATTAAATTCACAAAAGCAGAATTGAAAGAAATACACTTCTTAGTGAGAACCCAGGGTTGTTAGGACAAACTGGTATGCAGACCATTATCAAAGAGAGAAAAAGTCACTATGTATGAGGATACGTTGCCTTAAGGCAAAGTGCAGTGTTTGTAAAGGTTGCTGTACTGTTTTTAAATACACCTAGGGAGAGATTCTTAGGATAATTGCTTGAAGATCTCCAAGTCCTTCAAGAAAATAATCTTCCCATATTCAATTTCTGCTTCACAATCAGTGTTCACCATTCAGTCTATATGCTCAATATTAGAAAGAGAATTACAGAAAGATAACATGTGGTCAAATCAAGAGGAAAGAAGTCAGGGAATCCTCCTAGATGTTACAGATTTCCAAGGGTTGAGATGAGATTGACTCAGTGAAAAAAATGTGGTTGGGAGATATGAGATTGTTATATCATCAGAGGACTTCAGCTCAATGTTCTTTGACAGGGGTCAGATGGAAAATGTGGGACCATAAATGCTGGGAACGTTGACTGGAATTCTGTTCTATGTGAGCCAGGCCTGATTAGGCCTCCAGTAACACACAGCACTTATTCTGAAAATGAGATACATCAACAGTAATTGTCAATAAACTGGGATACCAACCTTTCCCCCAAGAAAAGGAAGTTTGCTCACATATGAAAACAATCACAACAACCAAGAACTACTAAACTAATCCTTACTTTTTTCTATTCACCTTTTGGTGGGTAGTGCTGAAATTACTGGTTTGATGGGGTTAAACCGTGTGTGACTCTCTTGGCTTACAAATACTAAGTTTGGAGTAGGGAAAAAACACATCGAAATTACAACCAAAGATATCATACCAATGCCAAAATGACTGCAAAAGGCAAATGAATGTTTGGCACAAAAAAAGCCAGCAAACTTCCTCCTCAGAAGATGCTATGTCCTAGAAAAAGAAATTAAAAGACAACTCTGCTACAAAAACAGCAACTGATTCTTCCAGCCACAGATGATTGCATTCTTTGCTGAATATTTGAATATATGAATGCTCATGTATTGAGGATTTTGTGAGCTTTCTAGCAAACTATTATATTGGAAAGCAGCAAACATACTCAAATCA
>NW_007221817.1:0-1067 GCF_000164805.1 Carlito syrichta | reverse complement strand
TATGTATGAGGATACGTTGCCTTAAGGCAAAGTGCAGTGTTTGTAAAGGTTGCTGTACTGTTTTTAAATACACCTAGGGAGAGATTCTTAGGATAATTGCTTGAAGATCTCCAAGTCCTTCAAGAAAATAATCTTCCCATATTCAATTTCTGCTTCACAATCAGTGTTCACCATTCAGTCTATATGCTCAATATTAGAAAGAGAATTACAGAAAGATAACATGTGGTCAAATCAAGAGGAAAGAAGTCAGGGAATCCTCCTAGATGTTACAGATTTCCAAGGGTTGAGATGAGATTGACTCAGTGAAAAAAATGTGGTTGGGAGATATGAGATTGTTATATCATCAGAGGACTTCAGCTCAATGTTCTTTGACAGGGGTCAGATGGAAAATGTGGGACCATAAATGCTGGGAACGTTGACTGGAATTCTGTTCTATGTGAGCCAGGCCTGATTAGGCCTCCAGTAACACACAGCACTTATTCTGAAAATGAGATACATCAACAGTAATTGTCAATAAACTGGGATACCAACCTTTCCCCCAAGAAAAGGAAGTTTGCTCACATATGAAAACAATCACAACAACCAAGAACTACTAAACTAATCCTTACTTTTTTCTATTCACCTTTTGGTGGGTAGTGCTGAAATTACTGGTTTGATGGGGTTAAACCGTGTGTGACTCTCTTGGCTTACAAATACTAAGTTTGGAGTAGGGAAAAAACACATCGAAATTACAACCAAAGATATCATACCAATGCCAAAATGACTGCAAAAGGCAAATGAATGTTTGGCACAAAAAAAGCCAGCAAACTTCCTCCTCAGAAGATGCTATGTCCTAGAAAAAGAAATTAAAAGACAACTCTGCTACAAAAACAGCAACTGATTCTTCCAGCCACAGATGATTGCATTCTTTGCTGAATATTTGAATATATGAATGCTCATGTATTGAGGATTTTGTGAGCTTTCTAGCAAACTATTATATTGGAAAGCAGCAAACATACTCAAATCATAAGTGAATTGAGACAAAAAGTACATCTGAATCCCTTGTTTATTTTTCAAATATTTGTATT
>NW_007221816.1:0-4366 GCF_000164805.1 Carlito syrichta | reverse complement strand
TCCCATATGACCCCACAATCCCCCTACTAGGAATATATCCTGAAGAACACAAATCACTCTATAAAAAAGATACCTGCACATGCATGTTTATCGCAGCGTTGTTCATTTTAGCAAAACCTGGAAACAGTCATGCTGCCCATCAAAAGAGGACTGGATTAAAAAAATGTGGTACATATACACGATGGAATACTATGCAGCCATAAAAAAGAACAAAATCATGAATTTCGCAGCAACCTGGATGGAACTAGAGTCTATAATACTGAGTGACCTCTCACAGAAACAAAGATCCGAGTATCACATGTTCTCACTCATATAATGGACCTTAAACATTCAATGCAATACAATACGAAAATGACTGACAGTACTTGGAAACTATGGTGGGGGGAGTGAGATGGGATTAACAGTAGCAAATATCTGTCTGGAAATGGGGAAACACCCCATATCAACAGGGTGCCTAAATGAAACGCAATTGTATACTTAACCCTTAACTGTACCCCACAACTTCATAATAAAAAATAAATAAATAAATAAAAATAAATTGACAAATGAGACCTAATTAAGCTATAGAACTTTTGGACAGCAAATGTAACTATAAACAGAGTAAACAGAAAATTTACAGAATGTGAGAAAGTATTTGCAATTCATGCATCCAGCAAAGAAATATCTATAATTGATAAAGAACTTAAATGTGTTGCCAGAAAAAAAGATTTAAAAGTGGGCAAAGACATGATCAGACACTTCTTAAAAGATGGCATACAAGCAGCCAGCAAACATATGAAAAAATGTGCAACATTAGTACTCATCAAAAGAATGCAAACAAAAACCTCAAAGAGATACCATTTCACACCAATCTGAATTGTAACTATTAAAAATTTTAAAAACAACCGATATCAACATTGCAGAAAAAAGGGAATGCTATTTTACTGGATTAAATGCAGTTTGAGGATTTTTTGGAGAATGATAAAGAGACCATTTGACCCAGCAATCTCACCACTGAGTATATACCCAAAGTAACATGAACTATTTAACCAAAAAGACATCTGCACTTTTATGTTTATCACAGCACTATTCACAATGACAAAAACATAGACCCAAACTAGGTACCCATCAACAACTGATTGAGTAAAGATAACAGGGTACATCTACATCATAGAATACTATGCAGTCATAAAGAAAAATGAAATCATGTCCTTTAGAGGAATGTGGATACAGCTGGAAGACATTATTTTGAAAGAACTAACACAGAAAGAGAAAACTGAATACTGTACGTGCTCACTAAACACTGCATAGAAACAAATATAAAGATGGGAAAAAAAGATTCCCCTAAAAGAGGGGAGTGAGAGAAGGAGGCAATGTTTGAAAAACTATCCACAGAGTACCATGCACACCATGTGCATGATGGGTATAATAATAGCCTAAATTTTACCATCATGCAGTATACCCATCTAGCAAACTTGCCCATGTGCCTCTTGTATCAACCAATCAATAAATAAGTAAAACACTTTAAAATGTAAACTGGTTAAATTTGCCAGTCAAAAACATACAACTACTGAATAAATTTAAAAAACATCAGGCCGGGCTCGGTGACTCAGCCTGTAATCTCGTACTTTGGGAGGCCGAGGTGAGTGAAGTGCCTGAGCCCGTGGGTTCAAGCCCCGCCTGGGCAACTTGATGATACCTCATTTCTACAATAAATTAAAAAAAATTAGCTGGGTGTGGTAGCGCGCATCTGTAGTTCCAGCCCATTGGAAGGCTGAAGCGGAAGGATCTCCAGAGCCCAGCAGGTCGAGGCTGCGGTGGCTGGGAGCGGCCACTGCACTCCAGTCTGGGCGACTGAGTGAGACTCCAACTCAAAAAAATAAAAATAAAAAAAGATCAAACTATATGCTTCCTACAAGAGGCTCACTTTGTCTTAAAGGATGCACATATGTTAAGTATGATGAAATGAAAAAAGTTACTTTACGCAAATGGTAATAAAAAAGTGTAAGGCTGTCTATACTTTTATAAAAGTACAAACATGTTAAAAGACAAAAGAGGCAAGAATATAATGTTAAAGGAATAAAGTAAGAGGAAACAACAATTACAAATATGTATATACCTGACATTAAAAACATTTAAATATATAAAGGAAATATTAATATAAGTGATTGAATAAACACATCATATATTAATAGTAGGAGAATAAATTATCCAATCTTCAGAAATGGATATGTCATCCAGGAAGAAAATCGATAAGAAAAGAGTAGACCTGAGCAACACTATAGACCAAACAACCTAACAGACATACAAAACATTCCATTTAAAGCAGCAAAATGCACATTTTTTTCTAGCACACAGAAAACATTCTTTGAGATAGATTATATATTATATCACAACACAAGTTTTAACAAATTGAAGATAATTAAATGCAAATAAGGAATCTTTTCAAAACATAATGCTATGAAATTAAAAATCAATAGCAGATAGGATGAAAATTAATAAATGTGTGGAAATTACACAACACAGTACAGAATGAGAAATAGGTGAAAGATGAATTCAAAACTGAAGTTTTAAAAATTAACTTGAGACAAGCAAAAATGGAAACCCATTATACCAGTACAAATGAAATACAGCAAAAGCAATTATAAAAGAAAATTTGTAATGATAAATATTTATGATAATTATAAAAATCTTGGGGGGAGGGGAGGAGAAGATGGTGTTGTAGCCAGTTGGACTATGTGAGTCTTTTTGAGTGTGAGTGAATATATAGATGATTCTGCAGGAGTTTCTGTATATAAGTGAATGTGTGAGTGACTTATTGAGTGGAGATTCAGGAACAAGTGGCCAGTGCTCTCCTGGTGAAGCTGTTGGTGTCACAGCTACTCTGCTTAGATCCTAGCACTTCCCAGAAGCTGAGCATGATTTTCTAATATCAGCAAAACTTTTCCCAGGAAGAAGCCACCCTAGCAATTGCCATTCTCCCTGCTGAGGCACCAGGCCAGGCACTGGCAGTGAGGACCACAGAGGGAGTACAGTGAGGCAGCCAGAGGTGGAATCTTGAGGAAGCAGCAGAGAAAGGTCACCCCAAACCTGGTCTCACTGCCATTGCCTCCAGCACCAGCTTAGACTGCAAGGCCCCACAGCCAGAACCTGAGATCCAGAGACTGTGATACTTGGCCAGGGAGGAAGCTATCTCTCCTGACCCCGTCTGCAGCAGAAACAGCACCCTAGAGAAACTGTACAGAAGCCACTGTAAAGCCTGGGAAGAGATGTGGAGAACAGCAGACCCACATTGTGAGATTGGGGCTGATCCTACATTGATTTGGGGATGCCCTTTGCAAACTCAAAGAGCATTGCTCCCACTGACCAAACTCCAGTGGGTAATAGAGAATGTGGGGCCCCAGATGATTCATCCCCCTCCCTGAGCCAGCTGCTCAGTAATAGAGGCATACAGCAGATCTGACTGAGAAGGAAGCTGGTGAGTGCCTAACTGACTCTTCCATTCCCTAGCATGGAGTGAAAGATATCAGAAGGGCAGAGCAGAGGCCAGAGACCCCATTCCCCTCCATGAACTGGGTGCTCTGGGAACTGTGACCATAGATGAGAGAGGAAGGGAGAAAAAGAGAGCCTGGGACCCCTGAGTCATGTTATTCCACTCCCCATGACCCTTCTATGACTACGTACCAACTGCCAATTACAGGGAGCAGGGGATAAAGATTCTAACATCTTAAGTTTCAACAACAAAGAGGGAACCTGCAGCAACAGACCTGCAGTCACAGAACCTGTCACAAGAGGGAGCTTTCTCCCTCAAAGAGACATACTAATGCTGAAAACTATCATCAGTTTTTGGGGGTCAGGTTCGGTTTGTTTTTCTCCTTTGTTTTGCTTGGTTGTTTGTTGGTTGGCCTTCTATTTTCTTTCCTCTTTTTATATTTCTCTCTCTTTGTTCTTTCTCTGTGGTTTATTATTATTATTATTATTATTTTCTTCCTTTCTTCTTCTTTCCCTTTTTTCTTTCCTCCTCCTATCTATTTTCTCTCTCATACCCTGTCATGGACTCAGGGGTTACACAAGTACACCCATTGTAAGGTCATATTGCGTGATGACTGAGCACAAGTTCCATCTGGCCCATGCACCAGATAGCAAGCATTGTGACCCATAGGTTCTGGATCCTTGAGGCCCCTCCCCCACCCTTAGTAAGTGCTCAAAATTGTGGAGGGATTACACAACACACCACCCTCAATCCTATATCATAATTGGACAAACTCAGAGCCCCAACTCAGATGAGGACAGAGGGTAGAGCTAATATCAGAAGTGATTGCTCCTCCATCTCCCACTGAACATGTAATTAAAGAGAAAGACAAAGAAATGCTACATATGAGGAAAA
>NW_007221815.1:0-4603 GCF_000164805.1 Carlito syrichta | reverse complement strand
CTATCATCAGTTTTTGGGGGTCAGGTTCGGTTTGTTTTTCTCCTTTGTTTTGCTTGGTTGTTTGTTGGTTGGCCTTCTATTTTCTTTCCTCTTTTTATTTCTCTCTCTTTGTTCTTTCTCTGTGGTTTATTATTATTATTACTATTATTATTTTCTTCCTTTCTTCTTCTTTCCCTTTTTTCTTTCCTCCTCCTATCTATTTTCTCTCTCATACCCTGTCATGGACTCAGGGGTTACACAAGTACACCCATTGTAAGGTCGAATTGCGTGATGACTGAGCACAAGTTCCATCTGGCCCATGCACCAGATAGCAAGCATTGTGACCCATAGGTTCTGGATCCTTGAGGCCCCTCCCCCACCCTTAGTAAGTGCTCAAAATTGTGGAGGGATTACACAACACACCACCCTCAATCCTATATAATTGGACAAACTCAGAGCCCCAGCTCAGATGAGGACAGAGGGTAGAGCTAATATCAGAAGTGATTGCTCCTCCATCTCCCACTGAACAATGTAATTAAAGAGAAAGACAAAAGAAATGCTACATATGAGGAAAAACCAAGGAAAAATCACTAGTAATCTTTAGAGCCCAATAAAGTGTCAGTGCCTTAAAGAACAGCTACTGGGGCACAAGCAAGAGATGTCTCCAAGAATGATGGTAGCCAGAAGGCATTTACAGAAATCAGAGAATCATTGGAGAGAATGAATAAAATCAGAAATGCAAGGACTAAAATGAAATGAAATTGCAATGGATTTGGAGATACTGAAGAGAGCATATTTAGAAATAACAGAAATAAAGAACTCTATCCAAGAAATAAATAACAAATTGACAAGCATGAGAAGCAGAATTGAAGAGGCAGAAGAAAGAACCTCAGAGTTGGGGGGGAAATATGAAATTAGTAGAATCTATTAAAAATATAGAAAAAAACTTAAGAAAGCTAAAACTCTTTAAGAGATGTATGATTTTATCAAGAAGACAAAGCTACATCTAATCAGCATATATGTTATGAAAGAGAAACAGAAAACATCTTGTAGCAAGCATTTCATGTGGCCATGCAAAAAGAATTTCCTCATGTGGCCAGAGATGACTATACAAGCACAAGAGAATCAGAGAACCCTTGCAAGACATCGTATGAGAAGACCAACACCTAGACATTTGCCTACAAAAAATAGATATAAAATAAAAAATCCTAGTGGTAGTTCAGACTACCTGCCAGGGTAGACCAATGAGAAATGCTTCAAACTTATCTGCAGAAACACCACAAACCAGAAGGGATTGGACCCCAATCTTTAATGTTCTCAAAGATAAACAATTTCAACCAAGAATTTCCTACCCAGCCAAGCTAAGCTGCATCAGTATGGAGGGAAAAAATATCTTTCCCATACATTCAATCCCTAAGAGAATATGTTGCTTCCAGGCCAGTTCTACAGAAGATGTTTATCAAGGTCCTGTGCACAAAAGTAAAAAGAAGCAAAAGCAAGACCACCCACTTCACAAGATCACAAACAAACACAGAAGCAGCAAGACACACAGCACACTTGCAAAAGTGAAAGCACACATACATATTAGCACAAAAGCTAAAAGAAAACAAAACAGCCTTAAGAAAGCATTATGACAGCGACAAACTCTCACATTTCAATGATCAGCCCGAATGAAAATGGACAAAATGCACCACTGAAAAGACACAGAATGCCAAACTAGATTAAAAAAAAAAAAAAAAACTTGCTACAACCAGGAAACACATCTCACCAAAAGGTCATTCACAAACTGAAAGTTAAAGAATAGAAAACAAATTATAAGTGAGTGGGTCACAAAATAAGGCAGGAGTCACAATCTTATATCAGACAAAACAACTTTTAAGCTATCGAAAATTGTAAAAGATATGGAAGGATACTACATAATGACAGAAATTCAACACATGAACAAGAAATATCCATCCTAAATATATCGCCCCCAAAGCTGAAACACCAGCTTTTTTAAAGGAGCTACTAAGCAAACTTAAAAAAGATATTGACTCTAGTACTATCATATTGGGGGACTGAAATACCCCACTAACACCCCTGGAAAGATCATTAAAGCAAAAATAACTGCAACAGGGAGATCAGGAACTTCAACCTGATGCTTGACTAAATGAACTTACTAGATACCTATAAAACATTCCACCCAACAACCACACAGTATACATTCTACTCATCACCACATGGAACATACCCCAAGAACAACCATTTTCTTGACCATAAATCAAGCATAAGCAAATTTCATAAGATCAAAATACTGACATGCAGTTTCTCAGACCACAATGGAATCATAAAAAATCACCAACAACAAATTTCCCCCCAAACCCTCAAATACATGACCACTAAACAGCACGATGCTGAACAACTCATGGGTCAACACAGAAATAAAAATAGAAATTAAAAATTCCTGGAAACAAATGAAAATGAAGAAACATCTTACCAAAATCTCTGGGATGCCATGAAAGCAGTACTATGAGGGGAATTTATATCTCTACAAGCACATATCAAGAAAATAGTGGGAGCACAAGTTAACAGCCTTAAAAAAATCACCTAAGGGAGCTGAAAAGGCAAGACAACTGGAATCCTAAATTCAACAGAACAATCCAGATCACCAAAGTAATAGCCCAAATATGAGACATAGAAGAGAAAAAATCATAGAAAAAAATCAACAAAACAAAAAGCTGTTTCATTGAAAGGATAAACAAGAGTGATGAACCCACCACCAAAATGACTAAGAAAAAGAGAAAATGCCCAAATCCCAAAGCAAAGATGAAGTCACAACAGACCCCAAAGATATATAAAAGGTATACTATGCACAACTGTATGAAAACAAACTCGATAGTCTAAATAAAATGGAGGACTTTCTGATATCACAAGACCTCCCAAGGTTGAAAACAAAAGAAATTGAGACATTAAATAGACCGTAAACAACCCAGGAAATTGAATCCATCAAGAGAAAACGACCTACAAAAATAAATCCTGGACCAGATGACTTTCCAGTGGAAGTCTATAAAGCATACAAGGAGGAGCCAATACCAATCCTATTGAAATTATTCCATCCAATCTAGCAAGATAGAATATTCTCAATATAATTTTATGAAGCTAACGTCACACTGATGCCTAAACAAGGTAAAGATTCAACAAAGAAAGGAACTATAGGCCAAAATCTGTGTTGAACATAGATGTAAAAATTCTCAACAAGATTCTAGCTAATTGGATTCAACAAATACATCTTAAAAATCATGCACCCTGACCAAGCAGACTTTCTTCCCAGGATGCAGGACTGGTTTAATATTTGCAAGAGAATAAATGTAATTCAGTATAGCAACAGATATAAAAACAAGAACCACATAATTATATCTTTAGAGAAGAAAAAGCTTTCGATAAAATCCAGCATCTCTTCTTGATAAAAACCCTTGAAAACCTAGGCATAGAGGGAGCATCCTTCAAAATAGTACAGCCACAGCCACAATACTGATAAACAAACAGAAATCAAAAGTATTTAACCAGAAAACTAGAAAAAGACAAGGTTGCCCATTATCATGCCTCCTGTTCAACATAGCATCGGAAGTCTTAGATAGAGCAATTAGCCAAGAGAGGAAAATCAGGGATATCCAAATAGGAAAAACAGAAAGTAAGTAATCTCTCTTTGTTGATGATATGATTGTATGCCTTAAAAACCAAGAGCATCAGTAAAAAACATCCTTGCACTGACAAAGGACTTTGGCAAAATCTCAGGGTACAAAATCAACATTCAAAAGACAGTCACATTCTTATATACTAATAATGAACAGGCAGAGAACCAAATAGAAAGCACAGTCACATTCACAATGCCACCAAAAAATGACATATCTCAGCATCTTACCAAACAGAGAGGTGAAAGACCTTTACAACAAAAACTACAAAACTGCTCAAAGAAATCCAAGAAGACACAAACAAATGGAAAAATATTCCACTCTCATGGGTGGGAATAATCAACATCGTTATGATGTCCATCTCACCAAGGCAAACTACAGATTCAAAAAATAACAATTAAATTACCAACATTATTCTTCTCAGATTCAGAAACGACAACACAGAAATTCATATGAAAATATTAAAAACCACAAATAATGAAAACAATCTTAAGCCAAAGAAACAAAGCAGGAAGTATCACACTTCCATACATTAAACTTTATTATCAGCCTACAACAATCAAAAGAGCCTGGTATTGATAAAAGAACAGACATATAGTCCAATGGAACAGGATAGAGATTCTGGAAACAAAACCTCAATTTCTCAACCAACTCATTTTTGACAAAGACTCCACCAACAACGACTAGGGAAAGGAGAACCTATTCCATAAATGATGATGAGAAAACTGGCTGATCATATGCAGAAGATTAAAACAGGACTCCTACCTCTCACCATACACAAAACTCAACTCTAAATGGATCAAAGACCTAAACATAAAAGTTCAAACTGTTTATTATGCAGGCTGTCAATGAACATATATAATGAACATTTGTATGCCTAACACTGTGCCCACATCTTCAATATAAAAAGATATTTTTTGAAGAAAGCTCAAACCATAAGAATCATAGAAGCC
>NW_007221814.1:0-8418 GCF_000164805.1 Carlito syrichta | reverse complement strand
TCCCATATGACCCCACAATCCCCCTACTAGGAATATATCCTGAAGAACACAAATCACTCTATAAAAAAGATACCTGCACATGCATGTTTATCGCAGCGTTGTTCATTTTAGCAAAACCTGGAAACAGTCATGCTGCCCATCAAAAGAGGACTGGATTAAAAAAATGTGGTACATATACACGATGGAATACTATGCAGCCATAAAAAAGAACAAAATCATGAATTTCGCAGCAACCTGGATGGAACTAGAGTCTATAATACTGAGTGACCTCTCACAGAAACAAAGATCCGAGTATCACATGTTCTCACTCATATAATGGACCTTAAACATTCAATGCAATACAATACGAAAATGACTGACAGTACTTGGAAACTATGGTGGGGGGAGTGAGATGGGATTAACAGTAGCAAATATCTGTCTGGAAATGGGGAAACACCCCATATCAACAGGGTGCCTAAATGAAACGCAATTGTATACTTAACCCTTAACTGTACCCCACAACTTCATAATAAAAAATAAATAAATAAATAAAAATAAATTGACAAATGAGACCTAATTAAGCTATAGAACTTTTGGACAGCAAATGTAACTATAAACAGAGTAAACAGAAAATTTACAGAATGTGAGAAAGTATTTGCAATTCATGCATCCAGCAAAGAAATATCTATAATTGATAAAGAACTTAAATGTGTTGCCAGAAAAAAAGATTTAAAAGTGGGCAAAGACATGATCAGACACTTCTTAAAAGATGGCATACAAGCAGCCAACAAACATATGAAAAAATGTGCAACATTAGTACTCATCAAAGGAATGCAAACAAAAACCTCAAAGAGATACCATTTCACACCAATCTGAATTGTAACTATTAAAAATTTTAAAAACAACCAATATCAACATTGCAGAAAAAAAGGAATGCTATTTTACTGGATTAAATGCAGTTTGAGGATTTTTTGGAGAATGATAAAGAGACCATTTGACCCAGCAATCTCACCACTGAGTATATACCCAAAGTAACATGAACTATTTAACCAAAAAGACATCTGCACTTTTATGTTTATCACAGCACTATTCACAATGACAAAAACATAGACCCAAACTAGGTGCCCATCAACAACTGATTGAGTAAAGATAACAGGGTACATCTACATCATAGAATACTATGCAGTCATAAAGAAAAATGAAATCATGTCCTTTAGAGGAATGTGGATACAGCTGGAAGACATTATTTTGAAAGAACTAACACAGAAAGAGAAAACTGAATACTGTACGTGCTCACTAAACACTGCATAGAAACAAATATAAAGATGGGAAAAAAAGATTCCCCTAAAAGAGGGGAGTGAGAGAAGGAGGCAATGTTTGAAAAACTATCCACAGAGTACCATGCACACCATGTGCATGATGGGTATAATAAAAGCCTAAACTTTACCATCATGCAGTATACCCATCTAGCAAACTTGCCCATGTGCCTCTTGTATCAACCAATCAATAAATAAGTAAAACACTTTAAATGTAAACTGGTTAAATTTGCCAGTCAAAAACATACAACTACTGAATAAATTTAAAAAACATCAGGCCGGGCTCGGTGACTCAGCCTGTAATCTCGTACTTTGGGAGGCCGAGGTGAGTGAAGTGCCTGAGCCCGTGGGTTCAAGCCCCGCCTGGGCAACTTGATGATACCTCATTTCTACAATAAATTAAAAAAAATTAGCTGGGTGTGGTAGCGCGCATCTGTAGTTCCAGCCCATTGGAAGGCTGAAGCGGAAGGATCTCCAGAGCCCAGCAGGTCGAGGCTGCGGTGGCTGGGAGCGGCCACTGCACTCCAGTCTGGGCGACTGAGTGAGACTCCAACTCAAAAAAATAAAAATAAAAAAAGATCAAACTATATGCTTCCTACAAGAGGCTCACTTTGTCTTAAAGGATGCACATATGTTAAGTATGATGAAATGAAAAAAGTTACTTTACGCAAATGGTAATAAAAAAGTGTAAGGCTGTCTATACTTTTATAAAAGTACAAACATGTTAAAAGACAAAAGAGGCAAGAATATAATGTTAAAGGAATAAAGTAAGAGGAAACAACAATTACAAATATGTATATACCTGACATTAAAAACATTTAAATATATAAAGGAAATATTAATATAAGTGATTGAATAAACACATCATATATTAATAGTAGGAGAATAAATTATCCAATCTTCAGAAATGGATATGTCATCCAGGAAGAAAATCGATAAGAAAAGAGTAGACCTGAGCAACACTATAGACCAAACAACCTAACAGACATACAAAACATTCCATTTAAAGCAGCAAAATGCACATTTTTTTCTAGCACACAGAAAACATTCTTTGAGATAGATTATATATTATATCACAACACAAGTTTTAACAAATTGAAGATAATTAAATGCAAATAAGGAATCTTTTCAAAACATAATGCTATGAAATTAAAAATCAATAGCAGATAGGATGAAAATTAATAAATGTGTGGAAATTACACAACACAGTACAGAATGAGAAATAGGTGAAAGATGAATTCAAAACTGAAGTTTTAAAAATTAACTTGAGACAAGCAAAAATGGAAACCCATTATACCAGTACAAATGAAATACAGCAAAAGCAATTATAAAAGAAAATTTGTAATGATAAATATTTATGATAATTATAAAAATCTTGGGGGGAGGGGAGGAGAAGATGGTGTTGTAGCCAGTTGGACTATGTGAGTCTTTTTGAGTGTGAGTGAATATATAGATGATTCTGCAGGAGTTTCTGTATATAAGTGAATGTGTGAGTGACTTATTGAGTGGAGATTCAGGAACAAGTGGCCAGTGCTCTCCTGGTGAAGCTGTTGGTGTCACAGCTACTCTGCTTAGATCCTAGCACTTCCCAGAAGCTGAGCATGATTTTCTAATATCAGCAAAACTTTTCCCAGGAAGAAGCCACCCTAGCAATTGCCATTCTCCCTGCTGAGGCACCAGGCCAGGCACTGGCAGTGAGGACCACAGAGGGAGTACAGTGAGGCAGCCAGAGGTGGAATCTTGAGGAAGCAGCAGAGAAAGGTCACCCCAAACCTGGTCTCACTGCCATTGCCTCCAGCACCAGCTTAGACTGCAAGGCCCCACAGCCAGAACCTGAGATCCAGAGACTGTGATACTTGGCCAGGGAGGAAGCTATCTCTCCTGACCCCGTCTGCAGCAGAAACAGCACCCTAGAGAAACTGTACAGAAGCCACTGTAAAGCCTGGGAAGAGATGTGGAGAACAGCAGACCCACATTGTGAGATTGGGGCTGATCCTACATTGATTTGGGGATGCCCTTTGCAAACTCAAAGAGCATTGCTCCCACTGACCAAACTCCAGTGGGTAATAGAGAATGTGGGGCCCCAGATGATTCATCCCCCTCCCTGAGCCAGCTGCTCAGTAATAGAGGCATACAGCAGATCTGACTGAGAAGGAAGCTGGTGAGTGCCTAACTGACTCTTCCATTCCCTAGCATGGAGTGAAAGATATCAGAAGGGCAGAGCAGAGGCCAGAGACCCCATTCCCCTCCATGAACTGGGTGCTCTGGGAACTGTGACCATAGATGAGAGAGGAAGGGAGAAAAAGAGAGCCTGGGACCCCTGAGTCATGTTATTCCACTCCCCATGACCCTTCTATGACTACGTACCAACTGCCAATTACAGGGAGCAGGGGATAAAGATTCTAACATCTTAAGTTTCAACAACAAAGAGGGAACCTGCAGCAACAGACCTGCAGTCACAGAACCTGTCACAAGAGGGAGCTTTCTCCCTCAAAGAGACATACTAATGCTGAAAACTATCATCAGTTTTTGGGGGTCAGGTTCGGTTTGTTTTTCTCCTTTGTTTTGCTTGGTTGTTTGTTGGTTGGCCTTCTATTTTCTTTCCTCTTTCTATTTCTCTCTCTTTGTTCTTTCTCTGTGGTTTATTATTATTATTATTATTATTATTTTCTTCCTTTCTTCTTCTTTCCCTTTTTTCTTTCCTCCTCCTATCTATTTTCTCTCTCATACCCTGTCATGGACTCAGGGGTTACGCAAGTACACCCATTGTAAGGTCATATTGCGTGATGACTGAGCACAAGTTCCATCTGGCCCATGCACCAGATAGCAAGCATTGTGACCCATAGGTTCTGGATCCTTGAGGCCCCTCCCCCACCCTTAGTAAGTGCTCAAAATTGTGGAGGGATTACACAACACACCACCCTCAATCCTATATCATAATTGGACAAACTCAGAGCCCCAACTCAGATGAGGACAGAGGGTAGAGCTAATATCAGAAGTGATTGCTCCTCCATCTCCCACTGAACAATGTAATTAAAGAGAAAGACAAAAGAAATGCTACATATGAGGAAAAACCAAGGAAAAATCACTAGTAATCTTTAGAGCCCAATAAAGTGTCAGTGCCTTAAAGAACAGCTACTGAGGCACAAGCAGGAGATGTCTCCAAGAATGATGGTAGCCAGAAGGCATTTACAGAAATCAGAGAATCATTGGAGAGAATGAATAAAAATCAAGAAATGCAAGGACTAAAATGAAATGAAACTGCAATGGATTTGGAGATACTGAAGAGAGCATATTTAGAAATAACAGAAATAAAGAACTCTATCCAAGAAATAAATAACAAATTGACAAGCATGAGAAGCAGAATTGAAGAGGCAGAAGAAAGAACCTCAGAGTTGGGGGGGAAATATGAAATTAGTAGAATCTATTAAAAATATAGAAAAAAACTTAAGAAAGCTAAAACTCTTTAAGAGATGTATGATTTTATCAAGAAGACAAAGCTACATCTAATCAGCATATATGTTATGAAAGAGAAACAGAAAACATCTTGTAGCAAGCATTTCATGTGGCCATGCAAAAAGAATTTCCTCATGTGGCCAGAGATGACTATACAAGCACAAGAGAATCAGAGAACCCTTGCAAGACATCGTATGAGAAGACCAACACCTAGACATTTGCCTACAAAAAATAGATATAAAATAAAAAATCCTAGTGGTAGTTCAGACTACCTGCCAGGGTAGACCAATGAGAAATGCTTCAAACTTATCTGCAGAAACACCACAAACCAGAAGGGATTGGACCCCAATCTTTAATGTTCTCAAAGATAAACAATTTCAACCAAGAATTTCCTACCCAGCCAAGCTAAGCTGCATCAGTATGGAGGGAAAAAATATCTTTCCCATACATTCAATCCCTAAGAGAATATGTTGCTTCCAGGCCAGTTCTACAGAAGATGTTTATCAAGGTCCTGTGCACAAAAGTAAAAAGAAGCAAAAGCAAGACCACCCACTTCACAAGATCACAAACAAACACAGAAGCAGCAAGACACACAGCACACTTGCAAAAGTGAAAGCACACATACATATTAGCACAAAAGCTAAAAGAAAACAAAACAGCCTTAAGAAAGCATTATGACAGCGACAAACTCTCACATTTCAATGATCAGCCCGAATGAAAATGGACAAAATGCACCACTGAAAAGACACAGAATGCCAAACTAGATTAAAAAAAAAAAAAAAAACTTGCTACAACCAGGAAACACATCTCACCAAAAGGTCATTCACAAACTGAAAGTTAAAGAATAGAAAACAAATTATAAGTGAGTGGGTCACAAAATAAGGCAGGAGTCACAATCTTATATCAGACAAAACAACTTTTAAGCTATCGAAAATTGTAAAAGATATGGAAGGATACTACATAATGACAGAAATTCAACACATGAACAAGAAATATCCATCCTAAATATATCGCCCCCAAAGCTGAAACACCAGCTTTTTTAAAGGAGCTACTAAGCAAACTTAAAAAAGATATTGACTCTAGTACTATCATATTGGGGGACTGAAATACCCCACTAACACCCCTGGAAAGATCATTAAAGCAAAAATAACTGCAACAGGGAGATCAGGAACTTCAACCTGATGCTTGACTAAATGAACTTACTAGATACCTATAAAACATTCCACCCAACAACCACACAGTATACATTCTACTCATCACCACATGGAACATACCCCAAGAACAACCATTTTCTTGACCATAAATCAAGCATAAGCAAATTTCATAAGATCAAAATACTGACATGCAGTTTCTCAGACCACAATGGAATCATAAAAAATCACCAACAACAAATTTCCCCCCAAACCCTCAAATACATGACCACTAAACAGCACGATGCTGAACAACTCATGGGTCAACACAGAAATAAAAATAGAAATTAAAAATTCCTGGAAACAAATGAAAATGAAGAAACATCTTACCAAAATCTCTGGGATGCCATGAAAGCAGTACTATGAGGGGAATTTATATCTCTACAAGCACATATCAAGAAAATAGTGGGAGCACAAGTTAACAGCCTTAAAAAAATCACCTAAGGGAGCTGAAAAGGCAAGACAACTGGAATCCTAAATTCAACAGAACAATCCAGATCACCAAAGTAATAGCCCAAATATGAGACATAGAAGAAAAAAATCATAGAAAAAAATCAACAAAACAAAAAGCTGTTTCATTGAAAGGATAAACAAGAGTGATGAACCCACCACCAAAATGACTAAGAAAAAGAGAAAATGCCCAAATCCCAAAGCAAAGATGAAGTCACAACAGACCCCAAAGATATATAAAAGGTATACTATGCACAACTGTATGAAAACAAACTCGATAGTCTAAATAAAATGGAGGACTTTCTGATATCACAAGACCTCCCAAGGTTGAAAACAAAAGAAATTGAGACATTAAATAGACCGTAAACAACCCAGGAAATTGAATCCATCAAGAGAAAACGACCTACAAAAATAAATCCTGGACCAGATGACTTTCCAGTGGAAGTCTATAAAGCATACAAGGAGGAGCCAATACCAATCCTATTGAAATTATTCCATCCAATCTAGCAAGATAGAATATTCTCAATATAATTTTATGAAGCTAACGTCACACTGATGCCTAAACAAGGTAAAGATTCAACAAAGAAAGGAAATATAGTTTTAAAATCTGTGTTGACATAGAAGTAAAAATTCTCAACAAGATTCTAGATAATTGGATTCAACAAAACATCTTAAAAATCATGCACCCTGACCAAGCAGACTTTCTTCCCAGGATGCAGGACTGGTTTTAATATTTGCAAGAGAATAAATGTAATTCAGTATAGCAACAGATATAAAAACAAGAACCACATAATTATATCTTTAGAGAAGAAAAAGCTTTCGATAAAATCCAGCATCTCTTCTTGATAAAAACCCTTGAAAACCTAGGCATAGAGGGAGCATCCTTCAAAATAGTACAGCCACAGCCACAATACTGATAAACAAACAGAAATCAAAAGTATTTACCCAGAAAACTAGAAAAAGACAAGGTTGCCCATTATCATGCCTCCTGTTCAACATAGCGTCGGAAGTCTTAGATAGAGCAATTAGCCAAGAGAGGAAAATCAGGGATATCCAAATAGGAAAAACAGAAAGTAAGTAATCTCTCTTTGTTGATGATATGATTGTATGCCTTAAAAACCAAGAGCATCAGTAAAAAACATCCTTGCACTGACAAAGGACTTTGGCAAAATCTCAGGGTACAAAATCAACATTCAAAAGACAGTCACATTCTTATATACTAATAATGAACAGGCAGAGAACCAAATAGAAAGCACAGTCACATTCACAATGCCACCAAAAAATGACATATCTCAGCATCTTACCAAACAGAGAGGTGAAAGACCTTTACAACAAAAACTACAAAACTGCTCAAAGAAATCCAAGAAGACACAAACAAATGGAAAAATATTCCACTCTCATGGGTGGGAATAATCAACATCGTTATGATGTCCATCTCACCAAGGCAAACTACAGATTCAAAAAATAACAATTAAATTACCAACATTATTCTTCTCAGATTCAGAAACGACAACACAGAAATTCATATGAAAATATTAAAAACCACAAATAATGAAAACAATCTTAAGCCAAAGAAACAAAGCAGGAAGTATCACACTTCCATACATTAAACTTTATTATCAGCCTACAACAATCAAAAGAGCCTGGTATTGATAAAAGAACAGACATATAGTCCAATGGAACAGGATAGAGATTCTGGAAACAAAACCTCAATTTCTCAACCAACTCATTTTTGACAAAGACTCCACCAACAACGACTAGGGAAAGGAGAACCTATTCCATAAATGATGATGAGAAAACTGGCTGATCATATGCAGAAGATTAAAACAGGACTCCTACCTCTCACCATACACAAAACTCAACTCTAAATGGATCAAAGACCTAAACATAAAAGTTCAAACTGTTTATTATGCAGGCTGTCAATGAACATATATAATGAACATTTGTATGCCTAACACTGTGCCCACATCTTCAATATAAAAAGATATTTTTTGAAGAAAGCTCAAACCATAAGAATCATAGAAGCC
>NW_007221813.1:0-4349 GCF_000164805.1 Carlito syrichta | reverse complement strand
CATATTGCGTGATGACTGATCACAAGTTCCATCTGGCCCATGCACCAGATAGCAAGCATTGTGACCCATAGGTTCTGGATCCTTGAGGCCCCTCCCCCACCCTTAGTAAGTGCTCAAAATTGTGGAGGGATTACACAACACACCACTCTCAATCCTATATCATAATTGGACAAACTCAGAGCCCCAGCTCAGATGAGGACAGAGGGTAGAGCTAATATCAGAAGTGATTGCTCCTCCATCTCCCACTGAACAATGTAATTAAAGAGAAAGACAAAAGAAATGCTACATATGAGGAAAAACCAAGGAAAAATCACTAGTAATCTTTAGAGCCCAATAAAGTGTCAGTGCCTTAAAGAACAGCTACTGGGGCACAAGCAAGAGATGTCTCCAAGAATGATGGTAGCCAGAAGGCATTTACAGAAATCAGAGAATCATTGGAGAGAATGAATAAAAATCAAGAAATGCAAGGACTAAAATGAAATGAAATTGCAATGGATTTGGAGATACTGAAGAGAGCATATTTAGAAATAACAGAAATAAAGAACTCTATCCAAGAAATAAATAACAAATTGACAAGCATGAGAAGCAGAATTGAAGAGGCAGAAGAAAGAATCTCAGAGTTGGGGGGGAAATATGAAATTAGTAGAATCTATTAAAAATATAGAAAAAAACTTAAGAAAGCTAAAATTCTTTAAGAGATGTATGATTTTATCAAGAAGACAAAGCTACATCTAATCAGCATATATGTTATGAAAGAGAAACAGAAAACATCTTGTAGCAAGCATTTCATGTGGCCATGCAAAAAGAATTTCCTCATGTGGCCAGAGATGACTATACAAGCACAAGAGAATCAGAGAACCCTTGCAAGACATCGTATGAGAAGACCAACACCTAGACATTTGCCTACAAAAAATAGATATAAAATAAAAAATCCTAGTGGTAGTTCAGACTACCTGCCAGGGTAGACCAATGAGAAATGCTTCAAACTTATCTGCAGAAACACCACAAACCAGAAGGGATTGGACCCCAATCTTTAATGTTCTCAAAGATAAACAATTTCAACCAAGAATTTCCTACCCAGCCAAGCTAAGCTGCATCAGTATGGAGGGAAAAAATATCTTTCCCATACATTCAATCCCTAAGAGAATATGTTGCTTCCAGGCCAGTTCTACAGAAGATGTTTATCAAGGTCCTGTGCACAAAAGTAAAAAGAAGCAAAAGCAAGACCACCCACTTCACAAGATCACAAACAAACACAGAAGCAGCAAGACACACAGCACACTTGCAAAAGTGAAAGCACACATACATATTAGCACAAAAGCTAAAAGAAAACAAAACAGCCTTAAGAAAGCATTATGACAGCGACAAACTCTCACATTTCAATGATCAGCCCGAATGAAAATGGACAAAATGCACCACTGAAAAGACACAGAATGCCAAACTAGATTAAAAAAAAAAAAAAAAACTTGCTACAACCAGGAAACACATCTCACCAAAAGGTCATTCACAAACTGAAAGTTAAAGAATAGAAAACAAATTATAAGTGAGTGGGTCACAAAATAAGGCAGGAGTCACAATCTTATATCAGACAAAACAACTTTTAAGCTATCGAAAATTGTAAAAGATATGGAAGGATACTACATAATGACAGAAATTCAACACATGAACAAGAAATATCCATCCTAAATATATCGCCCCCAAAGCTGAAACACCAGCTTTTTTAAAGGAGCTACTAAGCAAACTTAAAAAAGATATTGACTCTAGTACTATCATATTGGGGGACTGAAATACCCCACTAACACCCCTGGAAAGATCATTAAAGCAAAAATAACTGCAACAGGGAGATCAGGAACTTCAACCTGATGCTTGACTAAATGAACTTACTAGATACCTATAAAACATTCCACCCAACAACCACACAGTATACATTCTACTCATCACCACATGGAACATACCCCAAGAACAACCATTTTCTTGACCATAAATCAAGCATAAGCAAATTTCATAAGATCAAAATACTGACATGCAGTTTCTCAGACCACAATGGAATCATAAAAAATCACCAACAACAAATTTCCCCCCAAACCCTCAAATACATGACCACTAAACAGCACGATGCTGAACAACTCATGGGTCAACACAGAAATAAAAATAGAAATTAAAAATTCCTGGAAACAAATGAAAATGAAGAAAACATCTTACCAAAATCTCTGGGATGCCATGAAAGCAGTACTATGAGGGGAATTTATATCTCTACAAGCACATATCAAGAAAATAGTGGGAGCACAAGTTAACAGCCTTAAAAAAATCACCTAAGGGAGCTGAAAAAGCAAGACAACTGGAATCCTAAATTCAACAGAACAATCCAGATCACCAAAGTAATAGCCCAAATATGAGACATAGAAGAAAAAAATCATAGAAAAAAATCAACAAAACAAAAAGCTGTTTCATTGAAAGGATAAACAAGAGTGATGAACCCACCACCAAAATGACTAAGAAAAAGAGAAAATGCCCAAATCCCAAAGCAAAGATGAAATCACAACAGACCCCAAAGATATATAAAAGGTATACTATGCACAACTGTATGAAAACAAACTCGATAGTCTAAATAAAATGGAGGACTTTCTGATATCACAAGACCTCCCAAGGTTGAAAACAAAAGAAATTGAGACATTAAATAGACCGTAAACAACCCAGGAAATTGAATCCATCAAGAGAAAACGACCTACAAAAATAAATCCTGGACCAGATGACTTTCCAGTGGAAGTCTATAAAGCATACAAGGAGGAGCCAATACCAATCCTATTGAAATTATTCCATCCAATCTAGCAAGATAGAATATTCTCAATATAATTTTATGAAGCTAACGTCACACTGATGCCTAAACAAGGTAAAGATTCAACAAAGAAAGGAACTATAGGCCAAAATCTGTGTTGAACATAGATGTAAAAATTCTCAACAAGATTCTAGCTAATTGGATTCAACAAATACATCTTAAAAATCATGCACCCTGACCAAGCAGACTTTCTTCCCAGGATGCAGGACTGGTTTAATATTTGCAAGAGAATAAATGTAATTCAGTATAGCAACAGATATAAAAACAAGAACCACATAATTATATCTTTAGAGAAGAAAAAGCTTTCGATAAAATCCAGCATCTCTTCTTGATAAAAACCCTTGAAAACCTAGGCATAGAGGGAGCATCCTTCAAAATAGTACAGCCACAGCCACAATACTGATAAACAAACAGAAATCAAAAGTATTTAACCAGAAAACTAGAAAAAGACAAGGTTGCCCATTATCATGCCTCCTGTTCAACATAGCATCGGAAGTCTTAGATAGAGCAATTAGCCAAGAGAGGAAAATCAGGGATATCCAAATAGGAAAAACAGAAAGTAAGTAATCTCTCTTTGTTGATGATATGATTGTATGCCTTAAAAACCAAGAGCATCAGTAAAAAACATCCTTGCACTGACAAAGGACTTTGGCAAAATCTCAGGGTACAAAATCAACATTCAAAAGACAGTCACATTCTTATATACTAATAATGAACAGGCAGAGAACCAAATAGAAAGCACAGTCACATTCACAATGCCACCAAAAAATGACATATCTCAGCATCTTACCAAACAGAGAGGTGAAAGACCTTTACAACAAAAACTACAAAACTGCTCAAAGAAATCCAAGAAGACACAAACAAATGGAAAAATATTCCACTCTCATGGGTGGGAATAATCAACATCGTTATGATGTCCATCTCACCAAGGCAAACTACAGATTCAAAAAATAACAATTAAATTACCAACATTATTCTTCTCAGATTCAGAAACGACAACACAGAAATTCATATGAAAATATTAAAAACCACAAATAATGAAAACAATCTTAAGCCAAAGAAACAAAGCAGGAAGTATCACACTTCCATACATTAAACTTTATTATCAGCCTACAACAATCAAAAGAGCCTGGTATTGATAAAAGAACAGACATATAGTCCAATGGAACAGGATAGAGATTCTGGAAACAAAACCTCAATTTCTCAACCAACTCATTTTTGACAAAGACTCCACCAACAACGACTAGGGAAAGGAGAACCTATTCCATAAATGATGATGAGAAAACTGGCTGATCATATGCAGAAGATTAAAACAGGACTCCTACCTCTCACCATACACAAAACTCAACTCTAAATGGATCAAAGACCTAAACATAAAAGTTCAAACTGTTTATTATGCAGGCTGTCAATGAACATATATAATGAACATTTGTATGCCTAACACTGTGCCCACATCTTCAATATAAAAAGATATTTTTTGAAGAAAGCTCAAACCATAAGAATCATAGAAGCC
>NW_007221812.1:0-4186 GCF_000164805.1 Carlito syrichta | reverse complement strand
CATAATTGGACAAACTCAGAGCCCCAGCTCAGATGAGGACAGAGGGTAGAGCTAATATCAGAAGTGATTGCTCCTCCATCTCCCACTGAACAATGTAATTAAAGAGAAAGACAAAAGAAATGCTACATATGAGGAAAAACCAAGGAAAAATCACTAGTAATCTTTAGAGCCCAATAAAGTGTCAGTGCCTTAAAGAACAGCTACTGGAGCACAAGCAAGAGATGTCTCCAAGAATGATGGTAGCCAGAAGGCATTTACAGAAATCAGAGAATCATTGGAGAGAATGAATAAAAATCAAGAAATGCAAGGACTAAAATGAAATGAAATTGCAATGGATTTGGAGATACTGAAGAGAGCATATTTAGAAATAACAGAAATAAAGAACTCTATCCAAGAAATAAATAACAAATTGACAAGCATGAGAAGCAGAATTGAAGAGGCAGAAGAAAGAACCTCAGAGTTGGGGGGGAAATATGAAATTAGTAGAATCTATTAAAAATATAGAAAAAAACTTAAGAAAGCTAAAACTCTTTAAGAGATGTATGATTTTATCAAGAAGACAAAGCTACATCTAATCAGCATATATGTTATGAAAGAGAAACAGAAAACATCTTGTAGCAAGCATTTCATGTGGCCATGCAAAAAGAATTTCCTCATGTGGCCAGAGATGACTATACAAGCACAAGAGAATCAGAGAACCCTTGCAAGACATCGTATGAGAAGACCAACACCTAGACATTTGCCTACAAAAATAGATATAAAATAAAAATCCTAGTGGTAGTTCAGACTACCTGCCAGGGTAGACCAATGAGAAATGCTTCAAACTTATCTGCAGAAACACCACAAACCAGAAGGGATTGGACCCCAATCTTTAATGTTCTCAAAGATAAACAATTTCAACCAAGAATTTCCTACCCAGCCAAGCTAAGCTGCATCAGTATGGAGGGAAAAAATATCTTTCCCATACATTCAATCCCTAAGAGAATATGTTGCTTCCAGGCCAGTTCTACAGAAGATGTTTATCAAGGTCCTGTGCACAAAAGTAAAAAGAAGCAAAAGCAAGACCACCCACTTCACAAGATCACAAACAAACACAGAAGCAGCAAGACACACAGCACACTTGCAAAAGTGAAAGCACACATACATATTAGCACAAAAGCTAAAAGAAAACAAAACAGCCTTAAGAAAGCATTATGACAGCGACAAACTCTCACATTTCAATGATCAGCCCGAATGAAAATGGACAAAATGCACCACTGAAAAGACACAGAATGCCAAACTAGATTAAAAAAAAAAAAAAAAACTTGCTACAACCAGGAAACACATCTCACCAAAAGGTCATTCACAAACTGAAAGTTAAAGAATAGAAAACAAATTATAAGTGAGTGGGTCACAAAATAAGGCAGGAGTCACAATCTTATATCAGACAAAACAACTTTTAAGCTATCGAAAATTGTAAAAGATATGGAAGGATACTACATAATGACAGAAATTCAACACATGAACAAGAAATATCCATCCTAAATATATCGCCCCCAAAGCTGAAACACCAGCTTTTTTAAAGGAGCTACTAAGCAAACTTAAAAAAGATATTGACTCTAGTACTATCATATTGGGGGACTGAAATACCCCACTAACACCCCTGGAAAGATCATTAAAGCAAAAATAACTGCAACAGGGAGATCAGGAACTTCAACCTGATGCTTGACTAAATGAACTTACTAGATACCTATAAAACATTCCACCCAACAACCACACAGTATACATTCTACTCATCACCACATGGAACATACCCCAAGAACAACCATTTTCTTGACCATAAATCAAGCATAAGCAAATTTCATAAGATCAAAATACTGACATGCAGTTTCTCAGACCACAATGGAATCATAAAAAATCACCAACAACAAATTTCCCCCCAAACCCTCAAATACATGACCACTAAACAGCACGATGCTGAACAACTCATGGGTCAACACAGAAATAAAAATAGAAATTAAAAATTCCTGGAAACAAATGAAAATGAAGAAACATCTTACCAAAATCTCTGGGATGCCATGAAAGCAGTACTATGAGGGGAATTTATATCTCTACAAGCACATATCAAGAAAATAGTGGGAGCACAAGTTAACAGCCTTAAAAAAATCACCTAAGGGAGCTGAAAAGGCAAGACAACTGGAATCCTAAATTCAACAGAACAATCCAGATCACCAAAGTAATAGCCCAAATATGAGACATAGAAGAAAAAAATCATAGAAAAAAATCAACAAAACAAAAAGCTGTTTCATTGAAAGGATAAACAAGAGTGATGAACCCACCACCAAAATGACTAAGAAAAAGAGAAAATGCCCAAATCCCAAAGCAAAGATGAAGTCACAACAGACCCCAAAGATATATAAAAGGTATACTATGCACAACTGTATGAAAACAAACTCGATAGTCTAAATAAAATGGAGGACTTTCTGATATCACAAGACCTCCCAAGGTTGAAAACAAAAGAAATTGAGACATTAAATAGACTGTAAACAACCCAGGAAATTGAATCCATCAAGAGAAAACGACCTACAAAAATAAATCCTGGACCAGATGACTTTCCAGTGGAAGTCTATAAAGCATACAAGGAGGAGCCAATACCAATCCTATTGAAATTATTCCATCCAATCTAGCAAGATAGAATATTCTCAATATAATTTTATGAAGCTAACGTCACACTGATGCCTAAACAAGGTAAAGATTCAACAAAGAAAGGAACTATAGGCCAAAATCTGTGTTGAACACAGATGTAAAAATTCTCAACAAGATTCTAGCTAATTGGATTCAACAAATACATCTTAAAAATCATGCACCCTGACCAAGCAGACTTTCTTCCCAGGATGCAGGACTGGTTTAATATTTGCAAGAGAATAAATGTAATTCAGTATAGCAACAGATATAAAAACAAGAACCACATAATTATATCTTTAGAGAAGAAAAAGCTTTCGATAAAATCCAGCATCTCTTCTTGATAAAAACCCTTGAAAACCTAGGCATAGAGGGAGCATCCTTCAAAATAGTACAGCCACAGCCACAATACTGATAAACAAACAGAAATCAAAAGTATTTAACCAGAAAACTAGAAAAAGACAAGGTTGCCCATTATCATGCCTCCTGTTCAACATAGCATCGGAAGTCTTAGATAGAGCAATTAGCCAAGAGAGGAAAATCAGGGATATCCAAATAGGAAAAACAGAAAGTAAGTAATCTCTCTTTGTTGATGATATGATTGTATGCCTTAAAAACCAAGAGCATCAGTAAAAAACATCCTTGCACTGACAAAGGACTTTGGCAAAATCTCAGGGTACAAAATCAACATTCAAAAGACAGTCACATTCTTATATACTAATAATGAACAGGCAGAGAACCAAATAGAAAGCACAGTCACATTCACAATGCCACCAAAAAATGACATATCTCAGCATCTTACCAAACAGAGAGGTGAAAGACCTTTACAACAAAAACTACAAAACTGCTCAAAGAAATCCAAGAAGACACAAACAAATGGAAAAATATTCCACTCTCATGGGTGGGAATAATCAACATCGTTATGATGTCCATCTCACCAAGGCAAACTACAGATTCAAAAAATAACAATTAAATTACCAACATTATTCTTCTCAGATTCAGAAACGACAACACAGAAATTCATATGAAAATATTAAAAACCACAAATAATGAAAACAATCTTAAGCCAAAGAAACAAAGCAGGAAGTATCACACTTCCATACATTAAACTTTATTATCAGCCTACAACAATCAAAAGAGCCTGGTATTGATAAAAGAACAGACATATAGTCCAATGGAACAGGATAGAGATTCTGGAAACAAAACCTCAATTTCTCAACCAACTCATTTTTGACAAAGACTCCACCAACAACGACTAGGGAAAGGAGAACCTATTCCATAAATGATGATGAGAAAACTGGCTGATCATATGCAGAAGATTAAAACAGGACTCCTACCTCTCACCATACACAAAACTCAACTCTAAATGGATCAAAGACCTAAACATAAAAGTTCAAACTGTTTATTATGCAGGCTGTCAATGAACATATATAATGAACATTTGTATGCCTAACACTGTGCCCACATCTTCAATATAAAAAGATATTTTTTGAAGAAAGCTCAAACCATAAGAATCATAGAAGCC
>NW_007221811.1:0-705 GCF_000164805.1 Carlito syrichta | reverse complement strand
TTGAGTTGTTGATAATTGCCATTCTGACTGGAGTTAGGTGGTATCTCAGTGTGGTTTTGATTTGCATCTCCCTGATGATTAGTGAGGTTGAGCATTTCTTCATGTGTTTGTTGGCTGCTCGGATGTCTTCTTTTGTGAAGTGTCTGTTCATATCTTTTGCCCATTTTATAATGGGGTTGTTTGTTTTTTTCTTTTCAGCACGTTTTAGTTCCTTGTAGATCCAGGATGTTAAGCCTTTGTCAGACCTGGAGTTGGCAAACACTTTTTCCCAGTCTGTAGGTTGTCTCCCTGCTCTCTTGATGGTTTCTTTGTCTTTGCAGAAACTTGTCAGTTTAATAAGGTTCCACTTGTCTATCTTCTCTCTTATGACCTGTGGGTTTTGGGTTTTCTTCAGGAATTGGATGCCAGTTCTGATTTCCATGAGGGTATTTCCTTCCTTTTCTAAGGTTCTTATGGTTTGAGGTTTTACATTTAGGTCTCTGATCCATTTGGAGTTAACCTTTGTGCATGGGGATAGATAGGGGTCCTGTTTCAATCTTCTGCATGTGGTCAGCCAGTTTTCCCAGCACCATTTACTGAATAGGTTCTCCTCTCCCCAGTGGTAGGTGGTGGAAGCTTTGTCAAAGATGAGTTGGTTGAGAAATTGAGGTTTTGCTTCTGGAATCTCAATTCTATTCCATTGATCTATATGCCTATTCCTGTACA
>NW_007221810.1:0-3717 GCF_000164805.1 Carlito syrichta | reverse complement strand
ATCCATTCCTCTCCATTCCATTTCATTTCTCTCATTTCCATTCCATTCTGTTCTATACCATTCCATTCCTCTCCTTTCAGTTCCGTCCCATTTCTCTCCATTCCATTCCTTTCCGTTCCTTTCAATTCCATTCCACTCCATTCCATTCCATTTCTCTCTATTCCATTCCATTCCTCTCCATTCCATTCTATTCGATTCCATTTCATTCCTCTCCATTCCATTCCATTCCTCTCCATTCCTTTCCTATCCATTTCATTCCTGTCCATTCCTTTCCACTCCAATCATGTCCATTCCATTGTATTCCTTTCCGTTCAAATCCACTCCATTCCATTCCTTTCCTTTCCTTTCCATTCCATTCCTCTACATAACATTCCATTCCTCTACATACCGCTCTTTTCCTTTTCACTCCATTCCATTACATTTCACTTCACTTCAGTCCATTCCACTCCATTCCATTAAATCCACTCCATTCCATTCCTCTCCATTCCACTCCATTCCTTTCCACTCTGTTTCATTCTTCTCCATTCCATTCAATTCCATTCCATTCCATTCCTCCCTATTCCAATCCCATCCATTACATTCCTTTCCATTTCATTTCTCACCCTTTCATTCCATTTCTCTCCATTGCTTTCCATTCCATTCCATTCCATTCCATTCTTTTCCATTCCATTCCATTCCGTCCTTTCCATTTCATTCCTCTCCATTCCCTTGCATTCCATTCAAGTATAATCCATTTCCCTCCATTCCATTGCATCCCAATTGTCTCCATTTTATTGCTCGCCATTCCATTTAATTCCATTACGCTCCATTCCATTCCATTCCTCTCCATTCCATCCCAATCTTCTCCATTTCATACCGTTCCGTTCCATTGTCTTCCAATCCATTCCATTCCATTCCTTTCCATTCCATTCCATTCCTCTCCGTTCCATTCAACTCCTTAGTAATCCATACTACTCCCTTCCATTCCGTTTATCCCGTTCCATTCTTGCCTCTACATTGCATTCTATTCCTCTCCATTCCATTCCATTACTCTCCATTCCACTCCATTCCATTCCGCTGTCCTCCAATTCAGTCCATTCAATTCCATTCAACTCTGTTCCATTCCATTCCATTTCAGTCTATACTACTCGATTCCACTTCATTCCTCTCCATTCCTTTCCATTCCTCTCCATTCCATTCCTCTCCATTCAAATCCTCTCCATTCCATTCCATTCCATTCCATTCCTCTGCATTATTTTCATTCCCTTACATTAAATTATGTGCCATTCCAATCCATTCCATTCCATTCCTCTCGGTTCCATTCCATTCCATTCCTCTCCATTCCATTCCATTAATCTCTTTCCCATTCCATTCCACTCCATTTCATTCCGTTCCTCTCCATTCCATTCCATTCTTCTTCTTGTACTACATTCCTAGCCATTCCATTTCATACCACTCCATTCCATTTCAATTCCCTCCATTTCACTCCATTCCTCTCCCTTCCATTCCATTCCATTCCATTCCATTCCATTCCTCTCATCTCCATTCAATTCCTCTCCTTTCATTACTCTGTATAACAGTCCATTCCATTCCATCCCATTCTCTTCCAATCGTCTGCTTTCCATTCTTCTCTATTCCATTTCATTCCTTTATGATTCCATTCCATTCCAATCTTCTCCATTCCATTCGATTCCATTCCATTCCATTTCTTTCCAAATCTTTGCATTCTATTCCATGGCATTTCATTCTTCTTCCTTTCTTTCCATTCCTTTCCTCACCGTTCCATTCCTTTCCATTCCGTTCAATTCCTTTCATCTTCATTCCATTCCATTTCTCTCCATCCCATTACATTCCTCTGCATTCCTCTCCATTGTCCTCCAATCCATTCCATTCCATTCCTCTCCTTGCCATTCCATTCCATTCCTATCCATATTAATCCAATCCATTCCATTCATCTCCATTCGATTTCTCTCGATTCCTCTGCTCTCCCTTTCTCTCCATTCCATTCCATTCCTCTCCAATCACTTCTCCGTTCCATTCAAATCCATTCCTCTTCATAACATTCTTCTCCATTCCATTCCTTTCCTCTCCATTCCGTTCTTCTGCTTGCAATCCTCTCCATTGCACTCCACTCCATTCCACTCCATTTCACTCCTCTCCATTCCATACCATTCCTCTCCATTCCTTTCCTCTCCCTTCAATTTCTCTCCATTCCTTTCCATTCCACTCCATTCCAACTCTCTCCATTCCATTCCATTCCTTTCAAATCCATTCCTTTCCTTTCCATAACTCTCCATTCCATTTCTAACCATTCCATTCTATACCATTCCTCTCCATTGCATTCCTTTTCTCTACATTCCATTCATTTCCATTTCACTCTATTCCATTCCATTTTACTCGACTCCTTTCCATTCTATTCCATTCCATTCAATTCCTCTCCATTCTATTCCATTCCTTTCCATTCCAGTCCATTCCATTCCTTTCCATTTCATTCCATTCCATCTATTACTCTCCATCTTTTCCTATCAATTCCTTTCCATTCCATTCATTTCCATTCCATTAAATTTCTTTCCATTCCATTCCACTCTATTCCATTACTCTCCTTTCCTTTCCAATCATTCCATTCCTCTACATTCCATTCCATTCCACTGCATACCATTCCTTTCCATTTCATTCCATTCCATCCCATTCCATTTCATGTCTCTCAATTACCTTCAATTCCATTCCAGTCCTTTCCTCACCATTTCATTCCATTTCTCTCCATTGCTTTCCAGTTCACTTCATTCCATTCCATTCCTCGTCATTCCATTCCATTGCATTCCATCCATTCCATTTTATTCCTCTCCATTCTACTGCATTCCATTCTATTCGATTACTTTGCATTCCACTCCATTCCATTCCATACATTGCATTCGATTCCATTCCTCTCGATTCAGTTCCTTTCCGATTCTCTCTATTCCATTCCTTTCCATTCCATTCCATTCAATTCCATTTCTCTCCATTCCATTCCACTTCTTTCCATTCCATTCCATTCCTCTCCATTCCATTCAAATCCATTCCTCCCCATTCCATTCCATTCCTTCCATTCCATTCCTCTCCATTCCATTCCAATCTATTGTCCTCCAATCCATTCCATTCTATTCCATTCAATTCCTTTCCATTCCATTCCAATCCATACTACTCCACTCCATTCAATTCCTTTCCATTCAATTCCTCTCCATTCCATTTCTCTCCATTTATTCCATTCGTCTCCATTCCTTGCCTCACCATTCCATTCCAACCCGTTCCTCTGCATTCCATTCCTTTTCATTGCACTCCATTCCATTACACTCCATTCTTCTCCATAACATTACTCTGCATTCCTCAGTATTCCATTCCATTAAGTTCCATTCCAATGTTCTTCATTTCATTCAACTCGATTCCCTTCCATTCTATTCAATTATAATCCATTGCTTTCCTTTCGTTCCTCTCCATTTTTCTCCTTTTCATTCTATTCGTCTCCATTCCATCCCTCTCCTTTCTATTGCAATCCATTCCTCTCCATTCTATTCCATTCCTCTCCATTCCATTATAATTCATTTCTATCCATAACATTCCTCTAAATTCCTCTCCATCCATTCCATTCCAATCCATTCCATTCCACTCCATTCCATTCCATTCCATTCCATTCCTCTACAATCCATTCAGTATTATCCATTCCAATGCATTACATTGCATTCCAATAGTCTCCATTCCATT
>NW_007221809.1:0-697 GCF_000164805.1 Carlito syrichta | reverse complement strand
CCATTCCTCACCATTCCGTTCTATTCCATTTCACTCCATTCCATTCCATTCAAGTATTATCCATTCTCCTGCATTACATTGCTTTCCAATCGTCTTCTTTCCATTCCTCTCCGTTCCATTGGATTGCATTACTCTCCATTCCACCTCATTCCTTTCCATTCCATTCCCTTCCATTCCTTTCCATTCCATACCATTCCATTCCCATCCATCCTACTCCTCTCCTTTCCTTTCCTTTCCATTCGATTTCACTCCATTCCTCTCTAGTCCATTTCACTCCATTCCATTCTATTCCACTCCACTATAGTCCATTCCACTCCATTCCATTCCTTTTCTCTCTATTCCCTTCCATTACATTCCATTACATTTACCTCATTCCTTTCCTCTCGATTTCACTCCATTCATTCCTTTCCACTCCATTCCATTCCATTCCACTCCATTCCATTCCATTCCATTCTTTTTCATTCAATTTCATTCCATTCCGTTCCATCCCATTCCATTCCACTCCTCTCAATTCAACTCCATTCCATTCCATCCCATTCCATTTCTCTTCCTTCCATTCCATTCCATTCCATTCCTCCCTATTCCTTCCCTTCCATTCCCTTACATTCCATTTCATACCTCACTATTTTATTTCATTTCTCTCCAATCCTTTCCATTCCTCTCCATCCCATTCCTCTCCATTTGAATCCTCTCCATT
>NW_007221808.1:0-1991 GCF_000164805.1 Carlito syrichta | reverse complement strand
ATTTCAATCGATCCCACTCCATTCGATTCCATTTCATTCCGTTCAAATATAATCCATTCATCTCCTTTCCATCCCTCTCCATTCCATTCCATTCCAGTCCATTGCATTCCTCTCGTCTCACCTCAATTCCATTCCATTCCATTTAATTCCATTCCATTCCTCACCATTCCGTTCTATTCCATTTCACTCCATTCCATTCCATTCAAGTATTATCCATTCTCCTGCATTACATTGCTTTCCAATCGTCTTCTTTCCATTCCTCTCCGTTCCATTGTATTGCATTACTCTCCATTCCACCTCATTCCTTTCCATTCCATTCCCTTCCATTCCTTTCCATTCCATACCATTCCATTCCCATCCATCCTACTCCTCTCCTTTCCTTTCCTTTCCATTCGATTTCACTCCATTCCTCTCTAGTCCATTTCACTCCATTCCATTCTATTCCACTCCACTATAGTCCATTCCACTCCATTCCATTCCTTTTCTCTCTATTCCCTTCCATTACATTCCATTACATTTACCTCATTCCTTTCCTCTCGATTTCACTCCATTCATTCCTTTCCACTCCATTCCATTCCATTCCACTCCATTCCATTCCATTCCATTCTTTTTCATTCAATTTCATTCCATTCCGTTCCATCCCATTCCATTCCACTCCTCTCAATTCAACTCCATTCCATTCCATCCCATTCCATTTCTCTTCCTTCCATTCCATTCCATTCCATTCCTCCCTATTCCTTCCCTTCCATTCCCTTACATTCCATTTCATACCTCACTATTTTATTTCATTTCTCTCCAATCCTTTCCATTCCTCTCCATCCCATTCCTCTCCATTTGAATCCTCTCCATTCCATTCCATTCCTTTCCTATCCATTCCATTCCTCTACAATCCTTTCCATTCCCTTCAATTCCATTCCATGCCAATTCATTTCATTCCATATCATTGTCTCGACTCCATTCCATTCCATTCCTCTCTATTCCATTCAATTTATCTCTATTCCATTCTATTCCATTCCACTCCATTCTATTCCATTCCATTCCTCTCCATACCACTCCTTGCCTCTCCATTATACTGCATTCCACGCAATTCCATTCCATTCCACTCCATTCCATTCCAATCCTCTCCATTTCATTACTTTTCTCTCCCTTCCATTCCAATCCATTGCATTCTACTCCACTCCTTTCGTCTCCATTCAATTCCTCTCCTTTCTGTTTCTCTCTATAACATTCCATTCCATTACTTTCGATTACATTTCTCTTTTCCAATCCTCCCCATTCCATTCCATTCCATTCCTCTCACTTCCATTCCATTCCATTCCATTCCATTCCATTCCACTCCAGTCCTCTCCATTCAGTTCGATTCTGTTCCATTCCATTCCTCTCCACTCCTTTGCATTCCATTCCATTCGATTTGATTCTATTCCTCTCTATTCCTTTCCATTCCATTCATCTCCGTTCTACTCCATTCCATTCCATTCCATTCCATTGCATTCCATTCCAATCCATTCTACTCCACTCCATCCCATTCCATTCCTTTCAAATCCATACCATTCCTCTCCAGTGCTCTCCATACAATTCCTCTCCATTCTATTCCATTCCATTTCATTCCCCTAAATTCCATTCCTCTCCATTCCATTCCACTCCATTCCATTCCCTTCCATTCCATACCTCTCCATTCCATTCCTCTCCATTCCATTCCATTCCAATCCTCTCCATTCCATTCCGTTCCATTACTTTGCCCTAAATTTCACTCCTATCCATTCCATTCAACTCCATTGAATTCCATCCCGTGTATTACATACCTCTCCATTCCATTCCTTTCCATTCCATTCCATTCCAATGCTCTCCACTCCATTCCATTTCACTCCGTTTGATTCGATTCAATTCGATTCCATTCATTTTCATTCCTCTCCCTTCCATTTCATTCCTCACCATTACAATTCATTCCTTTCCATTCCATTCATCTCCATTCCATTCAATTCCATTCCATT
>NW_007221807.1:0-450 GCF_000164805.1 Carlito syrichta | reverse complement strand
TCCTATCCATTCCATTCAACTCCATTGAATTCCATCCCGTGTATTACATACCTCTCCATTCCATTCCTTTCCATTCCATTCCATTCCAATGCTCTCCACTCCATTCCATTTCACTCCGTTTGATTCGATTCAATTCGATTCCATTCATTTTCATTCCTCTCCCTTCCATTTCATTCCTCGCCATTACAATTCATTCCTTTCCATTCCATTCATCTCCATTCCATTCAATTCCATTCCATTCCTCTCCATTCCATTTCATTCCCCTCCATTCCATTCCATTCCTTTCCATTTCATCTTTTCCACCCATTCCTCTCCATTCCATTCCTCTCCATTCCATTCCATTCCCCTCTATTCCATTCCTTTCCATTCCATTCCATTCCATACCTCTCCATTCAATTCCTCTCTATTCCATTCCAATCCTCCTCATTCCATTCCATTCCATACAACTCC
>NW_007221806.1:0-610 GCF_000164805.1 Carlito syrichta | reverse complement strand
CCATTACAATTCATTCCTTTCCATTCCATTCATCTCCATTCCATTCAATTCCATTCCATTCCTCTCCATTCCATTTCATTCCCCTCCATTCCATTCCATTCCTTTCCATTTCATCTTTTCCACCCATTCCTCTCCATTCCATTCCTCTCCATTCCATTCCATTCCCCTCTATTCCATTCCTTTCCATTCCATTCCATTCCATACCTCTCCATTCAATTCCTCTCTATTCCATTCCAATCCTCCTCATTCCATTCCATTCCATACAACTCCATTCCAATCCTCCCCATTCAATTCAATTCCAATCCATTCCATCTATTTCATTCCTCTTCATTCCATTCCATTCCATTCAAGTATAATCCATTTCTCGCCATTCCATTGCATACAGTCATCTCCATTCCATTCCTCTTCTTTCCATTCCATTTCATTACTCTCCATTCCATTCCATTCCTCTATATTCGATTCCATTCCTCTCCTTTCCATTTCATTCCATTCCATTTTTTTCTTTCAGTTCCATTCCTTTCCTCTCCATTTCCTTCCATTCCATTTAAGTATAATCTTTTTCTCTTCATTCCATTGCATTCCAATCGTCTCCCTTCCATTCCTCTCCATT
>NW_007221805.1:0-788 GCF_000164805.1 Carlito syrichta | reverse complement strand
ATTCAATTCCTCTCTATTCCATTCCAATCCTCCTCATTCCATTCCATTCCATACAACTCCATTCCAATCCTCCCCATTCAATTCAATTCCAATCCATTCCATCTATTTCATTCCTCTTCATTCCATTCCATTCCATTCAAGTATAATCCATTTCTCGCCATTCCATTGCATACAGTCATCTCCATTCCATTCCTCTTCTTTCCATTCCATTTCATTACTCTCCATTCCATTCCATTCCTCTATATTCGATTCCATTCCTCTCCTTTCCATTTCATTCCATTCCATTTTTTTCTTTCAGTTCCATTCCTTTCCTCTCCATTTCCTTCCATTCCATTTAAGTATAATCTTTTTCTCTTCATTCCATTGCATTCCAATCGTCTCCCTTCCATTCCTCTCCATTCCATTCAATTTCATTCCTCTATGTTCTATTCCATTTCTCTCCATTCCATTCCAATCCTCTCTATTTTATACCATCCTATTCCATTGTCTTCCAATTCAGTCCATTCCATTCCATTCCATTCCTCTCCATTCCATTCCACTCCTTAATAATGCATACTACTCCATTCCATTCCATTTCTCTCCATTCTATTCCATGCCTCTACATTACATTCTATTCCTCTCCATTTCATTCCATTACTCTCCATTCCACTACATTCCATTCCGTTGTCCTCCAATTCATTCCATTCAACTCTGTTCATTCCCTTCCATTAAATTTCTCTCTTCCATTTCCTTCCTTTCCTCTCCATTCCATAGCATTGCACTCCAATCGATTCCATTCAATTACATTC
>NW_007221804.1:0-410 GCF_000164805.1 Carlito syrichta | reverse complement strand
TCCAATCCTCTCTATTTTATACCATCCTATTCCATTGTCTTCCAATTCAGTCCATTCCATTCCATTCCATTCCTCTCCATTCCATTCCACTCCTTAATAATGCATACTACTCCATTCCATTCCATTTCTCTCCATTCTATTCCATGCCTCTACATTACATTCTATTCCTCTCCATTTCATTCCATTACTCTCCATTCCACTACATTCCATTCCGTTGTCCTCCAATTCATTCCATTCAACTCTGTTCATTCCCTTCCATTAAATTTCTCTCTTCCATTTCCTTCCTTTCCTCTCCATTCCATAGCATTGCACTCCAATCGATTCCATTCAATTACATTCAATTCCTCTCCCTTCCATTCCTCTCCATTACATTCCGTTCTATTCCACTCTATTCCATGCCATTCCTTTTC
>NW_007221803.1:0-564 GCF_000164805.1 Carlito syrichta | reverse complement strand
CCATTCCATTCCTCTCCATTCCATTCCACTCCTTAATAATGCATACTACTCCATTCCATTCCATTTCTCTCCATTCTATTCCATGCCTCTACATTACATTCTATTCCTCTCCATTTCATTCCATTACTCTCCATTCCACTACATTCCATTCCGTTGTCCTCCAATTCATTCCATTCAACTCTGTTCATTCCCTTCCATTAAATTTCTCTCTTCCATTCCCTTCCTTTCCTCTCCATTCCATAGCATTGCACTCCAATCGATTCCATTCAATTACATTCAATTCCTCTCACTTCCATTCCTCTCCATTACATTCCGTTCTATTCCACTCTATTCCATGCCATTCCTTTTCGGTCCACTCCATTCCTCTTCATTCCATTCCATACCATTTCATTCCAATCCTCTCCATTCCATTCCTCTCCATTCCATTCCATTCCATTCCATTCCATTTCTCTCCATTCCTTTTCATCGTTTCCATTTCATTTCTCTTTATTCCATTCCACTCCTTTCTCTTCCTTTCCTCTCCATTCCATTCCATTCCTTTCCATTCCATTCCCTTCCATTCCA